>NC_071087.1:31525992-31825992 GCF_027358695.1 Spea bombifrons | reverse complement strand
CATAAAGCATTGGTCCTTATTTCAGAATCCAGTATCTACTCATATTTCCTGGTTCCGTATCCATTAGGTAAATATTGTTTATATATGTCTGGAGCCTCATTTGTTTGCTTGGACAAGAATGGTTCCACAAAATCTTTTTTTCATAATTTGCCGTACTAATATAGTTACTAATATAATGACTAATGTAGTTTTCTCACAGTTGTTGTAAATAAGGAACGTATATGTACTACATGTTTAAATATTTTGTTCTGAAATAATAAATAGCTATTTTCCTTTTTGGAAAATCACATTTTTTTGTTGGACTGTTTTTTTTTGGACTGTTTTTGTAGGTCATGGCAATTTGTGGCTTAGTTTAAAAAATGATCTCACTTTCACTTGGCAAGCTTCTCAGACAGCAGAAGACCATTAGCCAGTGGGGGTCTACTTTCAATGGATAATCAATGGTGTTTTTGAGACACACATTGCCACATTTGGTCAGGCTTGCCCCCCCCCCAAAAAAAATAGAGGCTACAACAAACAGACAAAAATGACTCACTTTAACAACAGTATTGCATGTAATAGAATCACAGAGGCTTGTGATATATCCATTTGTCCATCCAGAAATTTTAATAAATCCTAATGAATATTTAGTTAGAATTTAGGCTGAAACATAAGAGACAAAAGAAGCAATATATTCAGGGAAGATGGAACGTAACAATACATGCATTTCTCTTATGTACATCTCTTAAGATACACAGAACTGTGGTTCTGCTACACCAAAGTGCCATTAGCCATGAACCATATTTACCTATCATGTAAGTAACTGGGTGAAACTGAGTTCTTGAAGATATAAATTGAGATTTGTTATTTACTGTGCTATGCCTTACAAGGACATATGGTTAATATGCGTATTTATTTTATATTTGCTGAAAAAGAAGTCTGTGGTGTAATTTTCTATATGATCTAACATTGTGTATATATATATATATATATATATATATATATACATATATATATATATATATATATATATATATATATACATATATATATATATATATATATACACACAATTGTAATTGTTAATTCCTTAACTTCTTTAAAAGTTGCTCTCTAACACAATGAGTATTTAGGAATTAATGATTTCTCATCTTTAATAATTTCTTGGTTTTACGGTCTTAAGTCTTTTCCATTAATCAGTATTAAGAAGGCATTTGTTCTAAGAAGGTTAATGAGTTGGATGACCAATGTGTCTGTGCTTCTCGCCATATTTTTTTCCATTGTCCTCATAAATATGAAGTATTGCAATAGTGATGTCCTTGTCATGCAATTCATGCCACTATGATACTGTTGCCATGACACAAAATACATTTTAACTTTGCTTCACCACAACTCACAATATTGTTCCAACAGGGTAGGGTACAATAGCATCAGGGTAACCACTTTATTTCACCTAAGCATGACTAGCAAGGCTGGGCTTATACAGCTGGTGGCTGCACACTGCAGCACCTGATCTGCCACTGAAGGGGCGTATCAGCATTCCTGGGAACTCTCCGGGTTTTGCCTGGAGACTCCAGGAGAAGTGCCGATTCTCTGGTTCTCCAGGTCGACACACAAATACTCCAGGTTGCAGGAGTGGGGTCCTGACATGCCTGAATCCCTGCCATTATCCCCTTAAACGAGGGTATGTCCCACAACATCAGTAGGAACGCCCACTTGCATCAGCGGAAATGCCCACCAACGTCAGTGGGTAGTCCTGGCCGCATCTTGAGAGGGAGGGTTCCAGGTAGCCAGAGCCTAAAGGTTCCGAGGTATGCTGATCGGGTGTGTGGTTGTGTCAATCAGCAGCCTACTGGGCATTAGCCTGGTTTGCCAGATGGCCAATCTGGGCCTGATGACAAGTTTGTGGGTGACTTGGTGAGATTTTATACATTTTAGCTAAAATGCTATGCATTATGAAGGTCCAGCCTTAAGGAACTTCTCCTGGAAGAAGTCCTGATCCGTATCAAACAATTAATACAAGGAGTAGGGCCGACCTTTAAGGTGTGAGAGCTGTGAGGCCGTCCCATCACCAAGGCCAGGGCTGCGCGGTGGTGGGTGGACGAGTTGCACAGCACCCAGGTGGCAGGGAGAGAAGAGGGAGGGGCGCCGATTGGTCGCACATGAAAAAGTTTTCAGCAACTGTTCGCCCCCTTTTGTCTCCTCTGCTCCCTACCTCTGCCCTGACTTCGGTGGTGGGAGTGCGAGGCCTTGGTGGCAGTGCGGAGCTTCATGATGAACGCCCGAATATGACGTCATATCCCGACGCTCAGCAGTGAAGCTGCACACACCGCGGTAGGGCAGCGAGACTGAGGCCTCGCACTCCCACCACAGGACTTCACCAGGGTAAGTGAACTGGAAGGGGAGGTAGATAGTAAAAAGGGAGGGAGAGGGGGTAAATAGAGAGTAGGGGAGACGAGGGGGTAGATAGTGAGAAGGGAAGATGAGGGGGTAGGTAGTGAGAATGGAGAAGAGATTGTGAGAAAGGGGGGTAGTAAAATCTTGAAATAAAGAAGGATGAAGATGAGTAAGACAATGAATGAAGTAATGTGTGGATGAATTGTGTGAATGGGTGAGAGAATTAATGAATTGGTGTGTGGCTGAATTGTGTGAATGTGTGAGAGAATAAATTAATTAATGTGTGGATGAATTGGATGAATGAGTGAGAGTAAAAAATTAATGTGTGGATAAATTGTGTGAATGAGTGAGAGAATGAATAATTGTGATGACGAATTGTGTAAATTAAAGAGTGAATGAGTGACTGTATAAGTGTTTTGTGTGTATCATAGATGTATAAGTGATTTGGGGCACAGGCAGGGTGTTTATGGGACAAAAATGGCACAGTGCAGGCTGTTTGGGGACAAAGATGGCACAGGACGGGCTGTTTGGGGAAAAAATGGCTCACGCTGGGTTGTTTGGGGACAAAGATGGCTCAGGCTGGGCTGTAATTTGTGTGTGTAATCTGGGTGCTGGTTAAATTCTATGTGGACACCAGGACTTGCCTTTGAGGTGTGCTCTGCCTGTAATTTAGGGGATTTTTTAATCTATACCCTTAATGCTTTGACCTATACCTGCAAAGCTGGATTTCTGTGTTATTCCGTTGATCTATATCTGCTATGCTATGTTTCCATACATTATTTATGTATACCTGAAAATACAGGGTTTGTATATCTTATTTAGTTGATCTATACCTATAGTGCTGTTTTCATGTGTTGTTTATTTGATCAATACCTTCAGTTCTGAGTTTACATGTGATCCCCAGTTGATCTATACCTGCAAAGCTGGGTTTGTGTGTTATTCTGTTGGACTATACCTGCAATGCTATACACCCAAGTGTTGTTTACATGTGTTGTTTATTTGATCAATACCTGAACTACAGGGAGGAAGAAAAAGAGAGGTGTGGCTTAGTGAATGAGGGGACAAAGGGAGTCTGGGGAAGAGTACGGGAGAGAGGACCTTTACAAATCACAGTAGGATCAGAAGGAGGAAAGACTGCACTGACTTTCACAGTCTTCCCCTAATTTGCAGTCAGTGTGGCAAATTATTATTTTTTTTTTGGTGTGGGAGCGGAGGGAGTGATTGCATTCTAGGGTGCGTGGGGGGGGTGCAAAGGAAATAATTGCCAAGGGTCTATTTTTTTTCAATATTTAAAGGAAAAATGTTTTTGTTACAAAGATTGCACTGTTAGCTGTTTTTTTCCTATACTTAATGTACCAGTGTTTCCAGTTATATTTTATTGTAGTTGTTTGCACTTGCACATAAATAAACTAGTTGTTTGTTACAAGATTTTTTTTTTCTTTTTCTGGAGGGGGGCGCCAGAGAAGTAGTCCACACAGGGCTAAGGCCGGCCCTGGCAAGGAGACTGCTTTCAAGTAACCTCACTGATTTAGCTTTTGTACGCATAATTCAAAGACCTAAATTATGACAAAGCTCTTTTAAGAAGAAATACTCTAACCAAAACAATTAGCGTAATGTAGGAAATGGTTCACTTACCAACATTTTGCTATTAAAACTTAGAAAGCAAAGAGGGACAGTTGCTGTCCACTCAAAGTGTTAACTGATTAACTGGACAATAAATAGGACTGAACAAACAGGATAGACTTAGGCCAAAAGTCATGGGAAGGTTGGATATCAGAGAACCAAGTTGAATAATTTATCGGATTCCAGTCACAGTTTGACTACAAACAAACACTTTTAGAAACTTATCTCATTAGGTAGACAATCATTTAGAAAGTGCTGTTTATTTAGACAAAACAAATAAATTCTATTGAGAAAATAAGGTCTTTCACCACACAAATAAATTATATTTTATACTGCTCGTCAGTCATACCAGTGTATGGGGACTGATTGTGTAATTCATTTTCAGTATATTTTCTCTGGAATTATAATGTTGACTAATCAATTAACCATTGATGCTGTGTTTGTTGGTATTTCTTTTATGCATAACTTTCCAAGCATTAATGCACATATTTTGAACAACCAGTAGAGGGCACACGTTTTTCATAATCGTTAGACTTGAATAGCTGTATGTTTTCAGTTAGCATAATAGTTCTTTTTTGGAAATAATTTTGCCAGATTATCATAGTATGTAGAATGCAGCATTTTAAAAATTATTTAGTCGCTATGATATCCTTCACTTCTTAGAGTTTTTCTAATATGCTTTTCCTACAGTTGTACAATACAGCTAATGTAAGTGTTAGCAGATTCTCTTTCAGGGTAGGCACCAACATAGTGGACTTAACTGGGGTCTGTGGAGGACAATTTAATTATGTTTTTTTAAACATCTAAGCATCACATATTAATTTGAACCAATAGGTCAGGAGAGCCTTGATCAAATACGCTTGCAATCTAGAAAAGTATTTTCATAAAATTAAAGATATTGTATGTAAAATGTAAGTGAGACAGAAAAGTATGGGATTGTATATTACAACAATAAGCCACCAAAGAGTTATTAAAATTACTAAGAGAGGTTGGTTCTATATGGGAACCTAAGTAAACAAATAGGACTAGACTTGCATGCCATTGTGGCTGCTGGGTCACAAGAGAAAAAAAGTGAATGCTAATTTTAGTGATTGTGCGCCCGCAAAGAAAAAAAGGATTCCGAGATGATAAAAATACATGAATGTTGTGGATTAAATTAAAAGATAAGTGTCTTATTTGGAAATGTAGTAGTTTTGACACCATAAAATCCTAATCTGTAACTGTAGTAGGAAGACTAAGCTTTCTCACTCTGTTTTTAGAAGATTTCAAATTGTCGGTTGAAATTCCATTTCAATGGGATATATTTAAGTTGCAATTAAGGGGAGCTCCACTTTCATCTGACCACTTCCACTATGCATTTGTGGAGGGACAAGTCAGTGGAAGCTCAAACTATGCAAGGCCATGCTTGCTTCATAATGCATAGTGATATGATATCCGACTCCCCTCAAACTCCATTTTTCTATACCAGCCAGTAAAAGGCCCTGTGATTTGAATTCAGGTTATTCTGGCTCTTCTGGATTAGTCATATTACTGGATCAGATATTGGTTTTATTCCCATGAAATGACAAGAACAATAGAAGAGGGAGCTAATTGTTGGGTTTTAAGCAATACTGTTCTGGGACTTCCATGTTCAATGCAGATCATTTTCTGACAAGATCAAGAGCTTCAGGTAATCACTGTGAATTGTTCTTAGACTCAAACCCCATTGTCCACAGGCTCAGTACTTGTAGATGTCCCATTGTCTCCCATGTCACATTGGAGCTACATTAGTCTAATAATTCCAACCTATTGCACCAAGAGTTATTTCTGATTAATTATTTACTTTACTTCTTCTTCTTAGAAGACAACCACTGGGTTCTTAAAGACAATCATAAAGTGAGAAGATCACAAAAGAAGAAAAAAAACAGCCTAAAACAAATCGGCACTATTGAAGAGGTATAATCTTGAGTATACAACAGAAAAAGGTACACAGCTGCTACAAAACATGTTGATGAAGGATAAAGTGTCCATGGGAATTGATCACCTGAAGTCACTGCAGATGAAAGATGATCTGACTCAAATGCTAGCCGTTGATGAGTAAAGCAATCCTCCAGACACGACCATAATAAGGGTTGACAGACTGCATCCCAGTCAAGTGGCTTCGGCACCTTTTTACTCCTTTGCTTCATGGCCATCAAATGGGGCATTGCATCATATTTGTCAGGCACTGAAAGCTGACAACGAATTACCTTTTTACTAAATGTCCAATATTTCAAAATATTTTATTTAAGGCGTTTATAATTCACTTATTTATTCTATAAATAGAATTACAGAATTTTAATTTAAGGAACATTTCTTCATAAGATGCACATTTTGTACAAAACATTGGAAAATCATTAGAACGAACAACGAAACTATCTATCTACAAAAGCTATGCAACATTTTTTTAATTAATTTTAGTATGTGTCAATAATTACTTATTTTTTATTGTATTTTGTTTGTTTTTTTAGGAAACCTGCTAAAAAATTTACTAGTTCAACAAAATGTTAAAAAGACCACTTATTCATATATTATGAGTTGCATGGTATAATTTGTATTGTATCTTTTCTTGGCTAAACAAAAGGCAAATAAATGTCTATTTCCATCTATCATTCTCTTAGGAACATACTATATATTATAATGTCCTAAAAACCTATTCATTTCTGATGAGGAGGACACTTGTTCTTGACGATTTGATGTCCGGTGCGTCCCCTGTCTGAGGGCGATGTATTGGATGAATTTTTGGAGCAGGGAGATGGGAAAGGGGCTTGCTCTGTCCGCTCCACGTGCTGACTGTTGCAGTAGAATTCTGGGGCTTATAATGTATATAGGTACCAGGGAACTCTCAGGTTTGGCACACGGAATCAGAGCCCATTAAAGGTCTTCCAGAGTAGCAATTTTTAATTTTTGAGTGAGGTATACTGGCTTTTTGCTCTTTCACCATCCTTTAAAAATTGCCCTACCCTGTGCTTGGTTAACTTGCCATTCAAATGTGACCACATTTCTTCTTATAATATGTAGGAGATGAGAGAGCAGTTCTGGAAATATCATGTATGCAAATATATCAAATGCACAAATGCACTTACATAATAATTCTGGAGAAGACAATGCTTCACATCGTTTATTACCCCGCTTACATGAGAGAGTAAATAATCTCTTATTAATAATCAGAAGGCGTTTTGAACTGTTTTAATCTAGAACACACAAACCTATCTATATGTAATACAAAAAGATGAGGTGTCTATAAAAATATAAATTCAATTCTGATAGCTGTTTTGGTTTGGAGGCATTTATTAATAGCCTATTCATTTTTGTACTTACTAAAAAAAAAATTGTTGATTTTTAGATCAGGTAGAAACAAAACCATGCTAAACTTTAAAGTGTCAATTTTACAATGAAGTAGGTATCTATTTCTCAGATTCTTAAGGATAGTACTATTGAGTGACCCAATGCATACAGATTGATACAGATTGAGGTTTAACTCCATTTGTTTCAATAGTCCAGATACAACTACATATACATATAGGTATTCACATGATCTTTGCTGTTTAACTCCACAAGTTTTTAGGTGCTGGCAAGGATTCAGAGTCTATAGTCCGACAGATAAGTGCCTGAAACTTCAGCGGAGACGCCGGTCTGCTTTTAAAATTGGAATTCCCTGTTTCCCTATGAGACACTTAGATTTCAGTAGCAACGCTGTCTCCAACTTTTTAATTACATCTGGAACAAAAAGCCACCACCTCATCATTTTTGGTTAAACCAACCTACAATCCCTAAAATGAGATCATCACTTCTTATAAGTGATCTCAAGATACTCAAGTTATATCTTTGATTTGTTAACTCTGAAGGAGCTGCTCTCTGGCAGAGAAACACATAAGGTTATTTTGTTTATTTCTCTAATCAAATCCAAAAGCAATGAACAGAGGCATACTCAATTATAATCTACTTTAACTGGGCATAAGTGTTCTTATGTAATGATTTTATGCTGTATATTATAATATTAATATTACCTTTTATAAATACACCCCTTACATTTTTGTAAATATTTTTTTATCTTTTCATGTGACAACACTGAAGAAATGACACTCTGCTACAATGTAAAGTAGTGAGTGTACAGCCTGTATAACAGTGTAAATTTGCTGTCCCCTCAAACACACAGCCATTAATTTGTAAACCTTGGCAACAAAAGTGAGTACACTTTTGGAAATGTCCAAATTGGGCCCAAAGTGTCAATAACTAAGTGTCCTTAGTCTCCTTGTCTTTAGCAAACTGTTTGCAGGCTTTCTTGTGCATCACCTTTACAGCTCAGTTTCAGGGTCTTGGCAATCTTCTTATAGCCTAGGCCAGGGGCGTCCAACGTGCGGCCCACGTGAGCATGGCCAGACTGGCCCACCGGGAAATTTCCGTGGGCAGGCAGACTACATTCAAAGCGGCTGGCCGGCTGCGAAGTTCAAAGCAGCCCGGAATGCAGCTGTAAGACTGTCTCCAGGAGGCAGTCCTACAGCCGTACTATGGCTGCTTTGAACACGTTAGACTTGTTAGAGGGGGCAGGCTCACAGAAGGTGTTCCACATGGCAAGGAGAGGGTCATCACATCGGAGGAGAGCAGGAAAAAAGAAAAAAACAAAAATGTAAATATTACCAAAAAATAGTAAGATATTCAAGGGGGGACTGGGTTATAGCATTACAAAATAAATATTAACGGGTGTGTGGCTGGGGGGTATGACACATGGTAGTGAGGGCATCAATACACAAGGGAGGGGGTTGGCTGGGGCATCACATAAATCAATACACAAGGCTGTGGGGCATAAATGCACAAAGGGGGGCAATACAAGGTTGTGGGGGGCACATTAATCAATAGTAAAGGGGGCATGGCTGGGGCATCAGTACACAAGGGGGCAAAACTACAAAAGGGGCCGTTAATGACAAAGCATATTTTTTATGCTTCAGTGTGGCAGAGCCTGGTGTGTGTGTTTGGTTGTCGGTGTGGCAGAGCCTGTGTGTGTTTGGGTATCTGTGTGGCAGAGCCTGTCCTGGTTTGTGTGTCTGGGTGCCGGTGTAGCAGACCCCATCCTGGTGTGTGTGTCTGGGTGTCAGTCTGGCAGACCCCGTCCTGGTGTGTGTGTCTGGGTGTCAGTGTGGCAAAGCCTGTGTATGTTTGGGTATCGGTGTGGCAGAGCCTGTCCATGTGTGTGTGATGGTGTGGCAGAGCTTGTCTTGGTGTGTGTGTTTGGGTGTCGGTGTGGCAGAGTCTGTCCTGGTGTGTGTGTTTGGGTGCCGGTGTGGCAGAGCCTGTCCTGGTGTGTGTATTTGGGTGTCGGTGCGGGAGAGCCTGTCCTGGTGTGTGAGTTTGGGTGTCCATGTGGCAGAGCCTGTCCTGGTGTGTATGTGTTTCGGTGTCCATGTGGCAGAGCCTGTCCTGGTGTGTGTGTTTGGGTGTCTGTGTGGCAGAGCCTGTCCTGGTGTGTGTGTTTGGGTGTTGGTGTGGCAGAGCCTGTGCTGCTGTGTGTGTGTGTGTGTGTATGTTTGGGTGTCGGTGTGGCAGAGCCTGTCCTGGTGTGTATATGGTCATCTGTTTCCTGGCACTTTACTTTCTGTAGGAATAAATTGAACTATCTATTTTTACTTATCCAGAAATAAAACACCCTCCAGAATTTGTTGTCACTTCAGAGGACAAAACTTTCTATGCCCAGAAATCAGTGAGAGGAAAAGTTAAGGTTTTGTGTTATTTACTCTGTTTCAATCTGCATATTTTATTAAAAAGGATCAATGGCACTTAATTGTAGCTTCAGGCATCCTGTGTATGACAACTTTTTTTTTAGTTTACTGATTACTGCCAATCCTATCACATAACATTCTATCTTGTATTATCTGCCGAGCACTGATCATCTTTATCTAGTAAACATCGATGCCGAGGAGTTAATATTCTGTCTATTTTATTTATTCCTATAATATGGCCACCAAAATCCTCAGAACCAGGCCCGTGATGCTCTTAATCCAGCCCTGCCTCCCGTGTGCGTCAAGCATCTTAAATCCAGCTTTTACCCACAGTGTGTTCCAGCATTGTGCAGTTTTATTTGGCTAAACTTCTTTTAAATGGTTTGTAGTATTGATAGAATGAGATGTAAAAGTTGATAAAAAAAAAACTGTGCACTGCTTTTTTCATTATCGCCAAATTAACCCTGTATTAATATGCAGAGCCGGCCTTAAATGTTCTGGCGCCCTGTGCGGACTACTCCTGTGGTGCCCCCATCCCAAAAAAGCAAAGGAAAAAAATCTTGTCACAAAACTCCCCTTTCTCACTATCTACCACCTCTGCCCCTTCTCACTGCCTTCCCCCCCTCTGCCCCATCTCTCTGCCCCATCTCACTGCCCCCCCGCCACTTCTCACTGCCCCCCCTCTGCCCCTTCTCACTGCCCCCCCCTGCCTCTTCTCACTGCTACTTCTCATTATCCTTACTTACCTTGTTGAGTCCTGCGGTGGGAATGGGAGGCGTCCATCTTCTCGCTCTGCCGCTCTGGATGTTAAATAAAGTTAAAAGAAACAAAAAAAATGATGCTTTAAGTCCCGGGCAGGGGCGCCGAGCAGTGGCTCGTGAAGTTTTCAGCAACCGCTCGGCGTCCCTCACTCTCCATGACTCTGTCGCTGTGCCGCTCAGCATGAAATGCCGGAGTCACGGAGAGTGAGGGGCGCCAAGCGGTTGCTGAAAACCTCACGAGCAACCGCTCGGCGCCCCTGCATCGGGTTTTTTTGTTGTTTTAACTTTATTTAACATCCTCCATGTTAAATAAAGTTAAAAAAAAAACTTTATTTAACATGGAGGATTTAAATAAAGTAAAAAAAAAAAAAAAACGATGTTTTAATGTAAGGGCCGGGCAGGCGCCCCTGTTGCCATGGCGCCCTGTGCGGCCGCACACCCCTAAGGCCGGCCCTGTTAATCTGCATTATAAAGCAAAAAGGCCATATTTTCACTCAGTGAAAAATGAGTGCGGCCCACACATTCATACATTTCTGATGAAGTGACCCACTGCAGAAAAAACTCTTTCTTTCAGATCCTCAGAGTTCTTTGCCATGAGGTGCCATGTTGAACTTCCAGTGACCAGTATGAGAGCGATAACACCAAATTTAACACACCTGCTCCCCATTCACACCTGAGACCTTGTAACACTAATGAGTCACATGACACCGGGGAGGGAAAATGGCTAATTGGGCCCAATTTGGACATTTCCACTTAGGGGTGTACTCACTTTTGTTGCCAAGGTTTAGACATTAATGGCTGCGTGTTGTTATTTTCAGGGGACAGCAAATTGTATACAGGATGTACACTCACTACTTTACATTGTAGCAGAGTGTCATTTCTTCAGCGTTGTCACTAGGGCTGCAACTAACGATTATTTTAATAATCGATTAGTTGGCCGATTATTTTTTCGATTAATAGATTACTCGGATAAAAAAAAAGCTAATTTTTTTATTTAAAATAATGTAATAAAAAACTTACAATTTACACATTCATCTCTTTATCACAATGGCATTTCTCTATTCACCTTCTTATTTTACTGACATAATAATAAAAGCTACAAGAACCCAAACACAGTGTTTGTCAAACTAGGTTTTAATACAAAGTTATTACTAAATATTAATTCATATGTTAACTATTTTTCATATTTATTAAACACTATGAGAAAAAAGCCTTGTTTATATTTTCTTTTATTTACCAAACTGCCCCCAGTTATGCACATCTGACCCCCAGCTTGCCACTCTGCCCCAGATATGCCTTTATACCTCCTATATGCCAGAGATTCTACTGTGCCCCCTGATATGCCACTGTACCCCCGATATGCCTTATACTCCTTATATGCCAGTGATATGCAACTGAGCCTCCTGATATACCTTTTACCCCCAGATATGTCTTATGCCCCCCTGATATGCCTAATATCGATCTGCCTTATACCCCCTATATGCCACTGTGCCCCCTGATATGCCACTGTGCCCCTGATATGCCTTATACTCCTTATATGCCAGTGATATGCAACTGAGCCCCCTGATATACCTTTTACCCCCAGATATGTCTTATGCCCCCCCTGATATACCTAATATCGATATGCCTTATACCCCCTATATGCCACTGTGCCCCCTGATATGCCTTACAACTTCCAATATGCCACTCGCCCCCATGTATGCCTTGTACCTCCCTATATGCCACTGTGCACCCTGATATGCCACTCCGCCCCCCATAAATGCCCTGCACCACCCTGAAATTCATTATACTCCCTGATTCACCACTCTAACTCCCCCAGATATGCCACTCTGCCTCCCTGAAATTCATTATACCCCCCATAAACTATTATAACTCACCCATACACCACTCTGCCTCCTCCCCCTTCCCCATACACCACTCTGCCTCCTCCCCCCTCCCATACACCAATCTGCCTCCTCCCCCCTCCCATACATCACTCTGCCTCCTCCCCCTCCCATACACCACTCTGCCTCTCTCCCCCTCCCATACATCACTCTGCCCCCCCCATACATCACTCTGCCTCTCTCCCCCCTCCCATACATCACTCTGCCTCTCTCCCCCTCCCATACACCACTCTGCCTCCTGTCAGCAACAGAGGTTCACAAACACCAGGGAGTTGGGTAGAGAGGCAGAGTGGTGTATGGGAGGTGGAGAAGGCAGAGTGGTGTATGGGAGGGTGGCTCCTCCCCCTCCCATACACCACTCTGCCTCTCTCCCGACTCCCTGGTGTTTTGTGAACCTCCGTTGCTGACAGGCACTTTCACTGGAGCTTCATGGGGGTCTGCACGATGTGCACAGACAGCCTCCGTTACTCCCCTTCACTTCCGCTGGGGCTTCTACATCATGTGATGCTGGCGCTGCATCGTAGGAGCCCCAGCGGAAGTGGAGGGGAGAGGCTGACAGTGAGGGGAATCCTGGTCCCCTGCGGAGTTGCAGGGGATCTGGATTCTAGTGTTATAATTCGTTCTCTGTTTGAGGTCTGAGTATATAAGGAGAAGAGTTTTTCAGAGCATTTGCTCTGAAAAAAACCTCTTTTTATAATCGATAAAAATCGATTCCACTAATCAATTTTATCGATTAGTTGTTGCAGCCCTAGTTGTCACATGAAAAGATATAATAAAATATTTACAAAAATGTGAGGGGTGTACTCACTTTTGTGAGATACTGTACCTATTATTAGGACTTAATTTATTACAATTTAAATTAAATATTAATATATATATTTAACAAAAGTGCATAGAGTGGCATTTTTAAGCTATTACTATTTCAGAAGAAATCATTCTAAAAGAGCTCCCACCAACATCTAGTCCTAACTACATATACACATTTGAGTGCTCTCATGAGTGCTTCATAGCTGTTTGAACAATTTTCCCCAGAAAGAAATAAAGGAAATGTTGGGAATTCTATACAGATAGATGCTTATGTCAAATGGTACTGTCATTTTAAAACTCCATTTAACACAATGAATGTGAACTGTGTAGTTGTCACGACTGCCGGTACGGGGTCTGGTAGAAGTCTCAGTGAAGGGACAGGTTCGGGATCAGAAACCTGCATCGGGAGGTAGGTATACCTAGATGCAGATGGCTGTCTGCTGCAGCTTTAGTCTTCTTCCTATGAGCCATCTACAGAAACAGGACCGACAACAGACTGAGAAACTGGCACATGGCGAAGTCTGGGGAGACCAAGGTCAGGCAAACCAATGTCATACACAGTAAGGTAAAAAAAACTTCTGGTATATAAATTGCCTGATAGGCCTCAGGTATGTCAAGAACCAATGACAAACTCGACATGGAGGAGACAGAAATTCCAGTAACCACAGAGCCTCCTGGTGGTGAGACCCATAGGTGCACGGTCTGCCATGTTCAGGGTCATTGCTCATGTCCCGTGGTTCCTCACAATAGTTATGTAGCCGACAAGAGGAAAGGCTCTTGAAAATTAATCATGAGAACAAAGAAGGAGAGGCATGCCTAATGAAAAAAGCTTTTTAATTTAAAGCATTAGGTGGTAACGTTGGCACATCGCTAGTGGCATCATTGCCGCATTCTGTCCAGTGCTTCAGAATGAAGGCAAGTGTGCTAAAAGCACAAGAAGTTTATTTATTTACCTATTCTCATATAATATATTTTATAATACACTTGGATCAAATTCCCTTGGAATAATAACAGTAAAATAAGGTTAGTAGGAAGACCCAGTTTGTTGTTATATCAAACAACTTATTGGAAAGTCTGAGTAGAATTACAGTACTATTGTACTTATTATATGACTATTCTTATATATATAGAAAATATTTTATTGTACCACCCCTTTTATTCTACTTTAAATTGCTTAGTAAATGGATATGCTATGCAACTCAGTGCAACAGTTTCTTTATAGAGTAACTGCAGGGTGAAGTTGTAAATGCTAAGTATTGTTTACAACAGGAATCAGTGTCCCTATTCTACTTGACCTTGTTCTAATGATAAACAAAACACCATGTTTGAGCTAATGTAGTTGACTAATTATAACTATGTTATCCTTTTGGTATTTTTTCCTTCGTAAAACAAAAATCAAGATTTTGTATAAACCAATTAAAAAAAGCTTATTATTTTAAGGCTATTTTAAATCATGCCTGTTAAACTTAAAGAAACCAGTGCAGTCAAAGGCAGCAGTGTTGACAATAACCCAAAGTCTGAACATCAGATCTATCAACGAGCATTATATCTTGAAAGCAATGATTGATTACTTATTAATGAATTAACCTCCGAGTGGCATAGGGGCAAGCAACACCATGTTTTTGATTAACTCAAAAGTGCAAAGGATTTGTTTGATGTTCTTTGGAATGAAAAAGGAGTTTGAAACTTGTCAAAGATTATATACCTGTAGGAAGTCATACGCGGAGTATCTTTGAAGCAAAGCAAATGTATAATACCTAGTGGTTTTAAAAATAGAAGTTGTGCAGCATAAAATATTTTAAAGACATGGAAAGGATCACACATTGGTATCTTATGGTGCTTGGAATTGTGTATAAGAAAAAACTTTAACTAAGTCTGTTGGGCTGCCTATTAGTACTTGTGTGGCAACTCATAGTATTTCCATAGTCTTATTCCACATCTAATAGTTGTGCTGGTTTCCTTCTGTGCCAGCATGTCATATGTTTGTTCACGTTATTGTTAATTTGTATATTGTTAATTTGAGTGTTATTTCTGTTTTGTTCCTTGAACAAGCGTTCTTTAAAAAATAATAAATAACACTTCCATTTTCCTTTTCAAGGGGCAAAGTGTAGAGGCAGGGTTATACACAGGGGTGGGGCTAACTTTATCTAGGGTCAGGGCTAGTTCTAGGCAGCCCTTAGTGGGAGGGAACTGGGCAAGTAACAGGAGAAAGTGGGCAGCGAGTAGGCAGAACATGTATTGGGAGTGGGTCTGAAAGGAAGAAACTCACTCCGAGACACAAGGACACAAGGGCTTTACCCAGAGACTCCCGGTATGAACATCATCACATATCTCAACTCCAAGTTCCAAACAATTAGCCCACACTAAAAGGTCAGAAAGGACGTATGGCAGAGAGAAATATGATAGCAAAAACAAATTTGTCTTACTTCTGAATCACAACAGGTAGTAACAATTAGGGTATTAATGAATCACCTTATATCTTCTGATCTCATCTACTGGCCATAGACATTGCCAGATGTATGCACAATAAAAAAGTGCAACTGTCAGCTGTCACAATTAGATTATTAGTAAAAAGAAAAACATTTAATTTTATCATTTGTCCTCAGTTTTAATTATTGTGCAATAAAGCTTGCCTTAGTTATAATGATCTAAATGTCTTGCATGATGTGACCTAATTGAGTACAGCAAGATCAACAGTAAATAATGGATAAGCTGTATAACACTTCCTGTCACCCATTCACGTAAAGATTTGTGCATTCACTCGGTCACTTCCTCCTCTTTCCTGTTCCCAATTCTCCTTTTGATATACGTCCCCTTTTCCAAGAATGTCTGCAGCTGTTCCTGCTGAGTGTTCTTCATTCAAGCACAGTGAAGCAACTATGCAAACAGAGGCTTACAAAGAACCCCTTCCATCTACCATCTGGTTATGTATTCCATGGAAATACCTAGTACTGTTGTTTGCCTTTTCCAGCGGTAGCACAATGACCACATGCCAGGCATCTCCCATTATATGAAACATGCTCTTCCTGTGATCGATGCGGTGACACCAGAAAAGAGCGTGGTCTATCACTGAAAAGCTTGTGTATATCTTGTTTAAAATACATAAATGCTTCACTGTACACAGAGAATTTCAATTCAATCCAGAAGTTCAAATGTGGCATATTAATTTCTGATATAATACTGCAAATGTATGGATAAATATGATTGCTATTTTGGGGCTTGCCTATCATTTCAGTGACCATGCTGCATCCATAATGCATCTGGTACCTTCACCAAATGCACTGCTTTGCATTCTACAAACACAATTAATGCATTATAAGTGGCCGGTGTATCTCTAAGGAAAGGCTTTCTGATAGATAGATGATAGATAGATAGATAGATAGATAGATAGATAGATAGATAGATAGATAGATAGTTTAGACTACAATTTTTCATTTTTTCTCTATAAATAATTAAATAAAGAAACACACCAGCCATCATATGTATTGTAATGCTTGTGGCAGCTGAGGGGTCCCTTTAGCATTTGGGGGGCGTCCCCCATTGCAGATTCATGGTGGGATTCTGCAGAAGCCCCCCCATATGCATATACATCTGCCTCTTTCATTGCCCATGCTCAGCTGAACACATCTGTACGTTTGCTTTTATTTTCCCAACAAAATAAAGGTTGGAAAATACTGCTCTAAATTTAGAAAATGAAATAACGTTTAAAATATGGAGTTATTCTATAAAACGTTCTAAATCTTTAAATAGTAATCTAATGAATTGGTTTGTCTTAGTCTGTCAATTCTAGTTCTGTCATACACTTTGAATTTATGTATTGTAAGAAGCACTGCATAAATTTATATATATATAAATGATAATAATAATAATTAGAAATCATTCCGTATTCTTGAATTGACAAATTAGTTTGAATATCAGAAAATGTCTCAATGGTTAAAGTAGACCTAAATACAGATGAAAAATGAACCCTTATATTTCTTAATACAAAACTTTGTAAAACTGCAAAATGCATAATAAATTGTGAAATAAAAACTTATTCTGAACCCTTCCTAAATTTTTATTGCATTGTTGTTTTGTGCAAGTGTAGAGATCAAGTTTCAAAATGGTCCCATGCAACAGGAAGATAATCTCTTAATCAGGTGTTAGTGACCCATTGTAAAGCTCCGCAGAAACTGATGGTATTATGTAAAGCAAAAAATAATAATATTGTGTGCATGAAGTGGACCTTTCAAGCCTTCAATCAGGTGGTATGGTGAAGGAAATATTAACAGCCATCAATAAGGTGAGAAAGTACTACTCTAGTAAAGGTCTTTAAAAATAGCACTTAATCTATCAACAGAACCATTAAACTGATTATGTTTTGTCAACAGAAGCCCTGATAAAAATAGCATTTAGCCAAATTCAGGTACTTGCCAGAAGTTTGGTGTTATCCGCAGTAGCAGTGGGGCACTAGTAACCACCCAAGATGTGTTCTATGGTTGGATGATGGCAATGATAGATGCACCTCTAGGGTAGCATCCATGCTCTAATGCAACAGTGAAAAGCTGCATTTGCAATAAAATGTTATTAAAACACAGCCATTAAACCATTGCTCATAATACTCTTAAAACTAAGTAAAGAACAAGAAGTAAGGGCCCCATTAGACTCTTTGGAAGCACACAACTGTGAGATTAGCATTCTGTTATAAGATTTTAATTCCTTTAAATCACTTGATGACATCATCACATAAATGGTTAATTTAAGACTAAATAAGGGAGGCTTACATATTTTGTTAATATGCACAAAATAAATGCACAGGTAGCTGGCTGGAGAGTATCACTGCGTGTCCCCTCGTAAAAAAGACACAAGCTAGATCAACAGAGAACAAGTAAGCAAGTCCTGAGGGTGCAGAAAGGGGCCCCCTGGACGGTCAGGAAGGGGGAACCTGACTGCTGGCCCTTTGACTGGGGTCAGTAGTTCATGGTCCGGTCACAGGTGTGGGTAGCAACATTGTTGCTATAATGTTCTTGAGGGAATAAGGGTGGACTTAACTGTGCAGGATTTCAGTCATTTCTGACACTCTGTACAAGCTGACCTCATATTTATTTGTTCATGTTCTGTATTTTTTCCTGTGCCGGTGCCAATGTGGCTGGAGAAGGCTTGGGGAGACGAGTTCTGTGGAGGCTGACGGTACCCAGAACGAGAGCTCTTGGTAATGTGTTGGGTTATCTGCCTGTTGGTTAACACGACAGCTGGCAGGATGGTTATGTTTATGTATGGTTATGATGTGCTGGTTCATGATTTTTTTAATAAAGCTGTGGCCAACGCCCTTACCCACAATGCTGTGTTGTGTATTTCTTGGGTGGGATTGGGTTTGTGCCATACTTAAGGATCTGATGTCTTGGGTCTAAGCAGTCAAGGGAGTCAAGGGAGGAGAAACACAGTTTACAAATTTGTGCAATAAATATTACATTTGTGGGTGTTTTTACATTTTAGTGGGGGGCAAATATAGGATACAGCCTGGGTGCCAAATACATTAGTTATGGCCCTGATTCAGTTTCTGATATTTCGACACTAAATCGCATATCTGATCAAACAAAATCACTTTCAAGCTACATAAACAGTGCAAGCACATAGATTCCTCAGATTTATGACACACGTCTAAAGAAACCATAAATGGGGTTTCTTCATACAGAAGCGATAGATTGGCTGTACTTGACATGCCTGTCAAATCCACACAAACAAAACATTTGCTTAGAGATGTGCTCTAAGGCACTATTCATCTCTATTTGATCTGTGTCATTGAATAAAACCAGAAAGAAATATTTACAATATCCTCAGTTAGATCATTACTTTACTATTTTTTTAAAGTATTTGCACTTAATTTTGTTATGCATCTAGTAATCAGTAATATTCATTAAATAAAAAAGTAGCTTGCATGGGGTGGATGGTTGTAAAAATCTTATATGAAATTATTAGAAATAAATACATGGTGAAAGGTATTAAACCCTTACGGACTAAGGCTATTTTTTATACTAAAGGACTAAAGGTTTTTTAGCATTTTTGCTATCTTATAGTTTCCCACCCTCATCAAATATACAGTATATAGGGATTTCCTTTTGGGAACCATATGTATACAGGAAAAAAAATCCAAAATGGTTATCCAAGATTCTAGTTGGGGTCAGTAGCCAGGGCTGGTAATCAGACAAGCTGGGGTCAGTACATATGTCAGCAAACTCATAATCAAAGCCAATAGTCAGGAGCCAGTCAGCGAGGCCATACACAGGAATACACTGAACAGCAAGAAATATACTTGGTAGCCTGGAACAACGCAAGGACAAGGACGAAATGAGCCTTGCTGCTAAAATAGCCTGGACTTGGTAGGAAAGGCGATGGATGATAGCAACCAGGCAGCTGAGAACGAATGGAGTTGGTTATTATCAAACAGCTGAGTAACCCTGACACAGGGAAGAAAAGGGCTGCTCGTTAATAAACGGGTGAGTAACCCTGACAGTCACGCTCTCTCACACTCTCACCCACTCTATCACAATCTCTCACGTCTCTCACACCCTCTCAATGTCTTTCTGTCTCCTTTTCCACACCTCCACTTCTTCTCTTGACTCTTCTTCTTATTCTGTCTTCATCCACTGCTCTTCGTGTGTTCTTTCTTTGTCGGTTTCTCCATGGACATGGACTCCCGGTTAACATTAGCAACATGGCGGAGCCTCCGTGCACACCCTCTCCCTCAATTGGAGCAATGGCGTAGAGGCTGTTCCAGTGGCTTCGCCTCTTTGTGGAAGTGCACAGAGAGGCCAGAACAACAGGCCAGAAGTACAGAAACGCTTTTCTTTCTGTACAAGAGCAGGGCCTCCGGGCACACCCTCTCCTCCGTTTCTCTAATTGTTGTTTTGTTTAAATATTAACTGAAGAAAGATAAGACTGATGGCAGCTGGTGTCAGGACAATAATTTTCTAATTACTTTCCTGTCATGAAGTTCTACTTTTTCTACATTTACAGCAACAATCAGTATTCTTAGGAACTCTCCGGGTTTGATTTCTTCCTTAAGTCTCTGGGTGTTTCTTCTTGTCCAAGAAGGGGAGCAGTGTGGCCACGCCCACTCACCACCAAAATATTCAAAATATTCCTAAATTATAAATGCATAACAAAAAGTACAAGCAAATAAGAATGACCGAAATTAATAGGGAGAAAATATCGACATTGGTGTTTGCACATCTAAATTTATGTAGCATAAAGTATTAATTTAATTTTATTGGAAGGATTAACTTTTGTTTTATTTTATTATATACAGAATCTGATAAATTGTATTTGGTTTTATTTGGATTTATGAGGAGAATTAAAAGAGATAAGAGATAACTAGACTCATACGGTCACTTGTAGAGAAATCAAAATTCAATAATCTTTTATTAGATCTAAAATCCATGTATTACAGGTTTCATACATTATGGGTTATACTAATACATTACATAAAATAACTCTAAACCTTCATGTACCTTCGTTACATGTGTAATATACTGTATGCCCATTACCCTAGCATGTTAAACAGTGAGTCTGGGGTTACTCAAATAAGTCTATTGAACCATGTTCTTGAAAGCTATGATTAAAATAAGATTTTATATAATCAGGACCAAATATCTAATTAAAACTGGTAAACCAGTTGAAGGATATAAATGTGAGCATCTGAAGACAGAATCAGGCAGCTGGCACCAAGGCCTTCACAATATAAAAGATGAGCTGTGACTTTTCTATGCATGAGAAATACTCATAATGTGTATATAATTAGAGTAGCCATAGTTTTTTTATCATGATCTACATGATTTTTACTCCCAATTAAGTTAGCTTTTGCCCTGTTTTTAAGATGCTCCAAAATCTTATCTTCCGTGAGGTGTAACCATAGTATATATATCGCCAAAGAATTACACTGACTGAAAAAGTATACGCTAAAGTTAGATTTGATGAATTAATAGTTTAAGATTGTAGTTAGCAGGCTGTTTGTTATGGTGAGGAGGAGATATGGCTGTAGGAGGCCAGAGGGGTAGGGGATCAGGACAAAGGAATGTACAAATAGGTAACTGCCAAACTTTATCCAAAAAAGAAACAGTCTCCCCAAAATTCCTATTTGGTACATACACATGAAAACATACATAATTATACAAATATGAATTAAGGAACTTGCCTGCAGATCTGGCATAGTGGTCCTGATGAGTTTGAATACATTTTCTATCTTGCAAGAGTTTGGCTTGAGATGGTCATAAGTAAAAAACAATATTCATTTTGCCTATAAAACAGATTTATAATGTCTGAACTAAAGACTTTCGCTTTTTTACTGTTTCTGCCCTTGCATTGTACTTAACTGGGGATCTAACCTTTTTGTCATTTATGTGATCAAAGTACTTGATGTTCCCCTTGTGGTTATCGATACATTCTTTAGCTGCCCTTGCTTTCTGACCCACTCAGGCATTCCTACACAGGCGTTTTATCATCAGCATGACAGACGCCATGTCCTTGTATTCAGTAGATTTCAACTCAAAATGAGCACATTAGTGAAAGACTTATAAATCTAGTCCAAGTGGTTAAATATTAACAAAATGTGCTTAAAGAATCGAAAAGAATGTAAATGTAAGAAAATAATCTGTTTATGGTATTTGAGTAGTAACTGAATCTTACACTTTGGTTATTTTCTGTTAATTGAAATATATAGAGGCCTAGAAGATGCCAAAAAAGAAGACACAAGTTAGCAAAACATAATTATATCAACATAACAATTCATACTTAACTTAGTTTACATGCCAAGTGATAAAAATGCCGTATGGTTTTCAGTTGTTGGCTGGGGAATTTCGAGGAAAAAACTGGAGGATTTCAATATGCCTTTTTGATGATTTGGGCAGGAACGTTGTTTATGAAAAACTGATTCTGAACAAGTGCCCCGAATACCCAATAGCCTAAAGCCTGTCAGTAAGGCCTGGTCAGTAAGAAGCGGACATATTTTAGAAATGTGATTGACGGCTGTCCTTTAACTGATCAGCCAAAAAATAAAAGTAATGCCCCCGAGGACTTTGGTTGAGAAGAAAGGAATCAGCATACTTGGACCACATTGGTCCTTCCTAAGTTTCCTCTGAATGAAATAAGCTTTAATAATAGAGGGGCACCTGACTGAGCACATACCTGACCCCATAGACCAAGAAAGGTACAACCTGTGAGATGGGCAAGACCTGCCGAGAAGGAAGGACCTACAGCCATGGGTCAGGTTTCCACATTAGCTAATCTATCAAGCATGTCAGCATGTCCCTCATTTTAGCCATGTCTACAGTGCTTGGTTTCAGAGGGCTAGACCTAGGAGAAGGAGATGAAGGTCTTATCCGGAAATATTTTGCCTTCCTGCTTGAGGCTGAAAACTGGATGCCCCTTCTTGTTAATTCTGCTGTCAGTGTAGGAAAACAGTCCAAGCTTTGAGGGACAGTGAGGCAGTGATATCTGACCCTGGAGCAAGCGAACACCAAGCGAGGACCTATCTTCTTGGTCTAACTGACGCAAAATGTCTACAAATAATTATAGAAAGGAACCTAATCAGAACTAACTTATGTCTGTACATACTGCCTAAGATACTCAATAATAAAATGGGCTCTACTATAGTGAGTGAGAGTTGGGGTGGCCCTAGCTAACAACGACGTAATCTCTGATGAGAAGGGTAATCATTTAATGTAATAAGGTGGGCATCTGAAAGAGGCAGAATACCTATGCGGTAATGTAATACATTTGAGATCTCTGCTACTACACCAAATACCAACTTCCCCAATGATGAGAAGGGCTACAGCATACTATGAACTGGTTGGTAAATAGCAATAGTAGCAGCGGCTGGTGAGCTAAGAAAAAGGACATAAACTTGACGTTATACAGAATGATTTTAATTAGACATGAGACATAAACAAAGGGTAGCCTGACCAGCTAAACGAGACCAAGATGACAATCGCTCAGAAATTGGCTTTGGATATCTGATGAGCAGGGGAATTGAAGCCACACCTGAAGGACACATATATTAAACCACAAAACATACCAAAGGAAGATGCATAAACTTAAACCTAAAATTGGCATAGTGATAAATGTAACATTTTGGCAAAATGCAAGACGACAATTAACAGGTACCTTAGGTTGCCAATACCCCTAGAGAGATTGTCCGTCACAGTGTTTCATGTACAGGAGACAACATTGAAAGACCTAACAATCACACCATACCACAACATTAAACCAGCATTAAATAGCAGTAACACTTAACAAAAAATCCTAAGAAGGAAATGAATAAAAAAAACATCCAACCCCACACATACCTTTTGGAAAACATATTATACCAGGTTTACATAAATAAATCGGACGGTATAGATATGAACTATTACTGCAGTAATTTAGTGTATTAAAACTGTAAGAGTATTGTTATGCTAAATAGCAACACCAATCATATTATTCAAAAAACATAGGGATTCAGAAAATGATACATAATAGTATAAAACAGAATACAAAGTCAAGTAGGTATAAGGCAAAGGTGGTAAGCCCCCCCCCAAATCACCAGGTAACCCCAACCCAGCCTGAATTATGATGTATATCATGGATTTGTCTCCCAGCTGCCACAACACTGAATAGCCACACGAGACGCTGCAACGTTTAGCTGATTACTAGATGAATTGGGAAAGAATTGCTTAAAAGATACAACACCATTAGAGTTTGCTTAAAGGTGCAGTTCCACATTTGATTTGAAACTTTTGTAAATAAATGCAGGATTAGAAACATTATATCTAGTACCGCTGAATGGCCAAACCTTTTACAATAATAATAATAATTTAATAATTTATGTAATTGGAACTGTAAACAACCCCATAGTTGTGAATATCTGGAAAGATAAAATAAAGTTTTTCCAAGCCATCTGGGATTTGGAGACTGAAAAAAATTAAGATTCAATAATACAAAACCCAATGCTCTTTTATCCTGTAAGTTAGAGGCACGCAATATATATATTATTATATATTGTTTTTGTGCATGCATCGTTTAGCTAAAACACGACCTCTGGTCCTTGTGTTCAACCTTTCACACTAGTTCAGATTCAAACCAAAGAAAAAAAAGAAATGTTTTCAAGTTTTTCAATGTTTCAAGTGTTAGAAGTTTCTATCCAGCAGAATAATTTCTCCTAAATGCAATTTACAACTTTGAAGATTAACAACAACATATTCTTTGTGGCATGTTATTTTGCTGTAATTTTTCTACAATTAATTTTAGAAATGGAAATATATGTATGGTTTTATGTAGATATATGCACCCATTTCCATTAGGAAAGCCTGGTAGCTCATTTTTCACCGTCATAGCTCTCATCTTGCATGCCCTTAGGGAAGAGCTGCTGTATATCCCAGAAAATTGAACCTTTTATATACACAAAGTATTTGCAAATGAGATGTTTATGTGTACCAAGATTGTGGCTGGATAATCCTTAAAAAAATAATGCTTTCCTTTATGTCACTATTTAGACATTCTTTATCTACAGTAGTATGCACAGATTCATTGCTATGAACACATAGATTTATCTTCGTGTGCCAATAAAATGTACATGATATGCTATTTACACTTCCCTTAAATAAGAAAATATGTGAATGTTTGGGAAATGGGAATGTGGTAAAGAACCATCCAAAATGTTGTTATAGTTATCCTTAAGTGACATTTTTTCTGGAATATAAGACAAGGTTTTTTCAGAGAAAATGCTCTGAAAAATACCCCTTGTCTAATATTCGAGGGTGTCTTATCATCAGACCTCAAATAGAGGTCTGACTATAAGACTAAGATCCAGATCCCCTGCAGCGCTGCAGGGGACTTGGATCCTCCTCATCACACAAAAGTCCACTTGCTGCCCCACTAGACACCAGGGAGTCTGGAGCACAGGAGGCAAGTCTGGGGATACATTGGTAAGTCGGGGAGGGCAGAGTGGTATATAGGGGTATAAGGCATATTTGGGGGGCAGATGTGCATAACTGGGTCAGATGTGCATAATTGGGGGACAGGTTGGCAAATAAAAGGAAATAAGAAACAAGAAATGCATTAAATATGAAAACATTGTTTAAATGTGTATTAATATATACTAGTAAAACTTTTTTCCTATAGGATAGTCTTATTTTCAGGCTTTTTCTTTTTTTCCTAAATGAATATTCAAATTTGGGGGGTCATCATATAATCAGGGTCATCTTATAATCAAGCAAATACGGTAGTTTGCTTAGCCAAAATGTCATCATGAATAACACCACAGTTGTCACAATTCGAGACAAATTGTGAATTATAGCCAATGTTAGAGCTATCGTATTGTCATGAAGCATGTTTGCATCCCATAAACAGGGTTAGATGAGAACTCCTATTTTCATACCCCCTGTTTCAGCTGTCCTACCGATCCCACCCCACTGTCCCTTTTCACATACAGTGGTGATCATGGGCTAGTCTGCCCCTGATCCTACAAAGAGCTGCCAAATTGATCAATCACTGCTCCCACTTAGCCACCTTGCGATGTTATTGAAGCAAAACACAACAATATGGCATCACATGCTGGCATTATGCTTCAATACTTTGCAAGGTGGCTGGATTATAAGGTTGGTGGGTGGTCTCCCCTATCTCCAACTCTAACCGCACTCCCACCCCATCTCTAATCATGCCCATGTTGTGGAGCATGCATTTTGGCTATAGCATAACCTTGGTATCTTTACTGCAAAAGCTCTCTCTTTCTATAGAACATAACATTAGTTGGCTGTTGTGGGAGATTCTGCATTTTTTTTATGTTTAAGCCATATCTAGTGTTATTGTACATTGGGAAAAAAACTAATACTTGCAAGAAGTTTACTGAATGACAAAGGTTTTCCTTCTGAAGATTCCCAAGGGAGGTGAGAAATGCCACCTGTTTTTGTTTTTTGGTGGACAATGTCCCCCATCCCTACCCATAAGAATAAACTGGGTATTGGGTTATGAACAAAATTTGACCCTGCTCAAAGCAGCTTACAATCTAGAAAATGCTGTTTATCTAGGAAAGCTCTATACAGGAGTTGACCATGAATTCCTCCCAAAGCAGTAGAAGCAGTTTAAGAATTGTCAGGTTTTATAGCAAGTTGATAACATTTCAGTTACACCCAAACAAGATACGCAAACAAGATCAGAATCTGGGAAGCGTAAGAATATGAATCGTGGTGTTGACAGGAGTACTTTATTTAGCACTGGATATTCCAAGTGTCAACATTTTGTGCTCCCATGATTTTAGCTACATAATTCTCATGTAACCACAAGAATACTTTTGTGGTTACTCCTTAATAATGGTAACCAACTTTTTCTAACAATGATGCAATTTGTAAGAAGTTAAATATATTCTTAATTTAGAAACTTCTATGTAATCAATGGATTAAATGATGTTATACTAGAGAAAAAAAAACAAAAAATTGAAACCCTACCCTAATTGAAACATACATTTACATTATCATAGGCTTTAAAGATGTAATGTTTAAGATCATTCATGTATCTGTATGTATATTTTTTGTTACTCATTATGCACCCCATATTTAAATTATACAGTGTTGCGGAACATTTTAGTGCTTGAAAATATAAAGGTTAATATTAATGACCCATGTAAGACACAAGTTTTAGGGGCAAATTGAGATTTCCCAGGTGTGACAATTGAGATTATAGATATTTATGATATACTGAAACAGAAGGCATAATTGTAATACTACATTAATTAAAGTGCATTATTACTGTTTTACATAATACATTATAAACAATTCATTGTTATTCAGTGTATTATTTCTTTAACCATGAGTGTTTTGAGCAAACAGAGCAAAGTGGCATTATAGCTCTAGACATATATCCCCTTCAGCATACCAAGACATTTTGGACAATGCTATGTTGGAACATTTTGGGAAAGACCCTTTTCTATTCCAGCATGACTGTAAAGTCAACCATAAAGACATGGTTTGATGGGTTTGGTGTGGAAGAACTTTACTGGTTCACACAGAGCCCTGACCTCAACCCCATCGAACACTTTTGGGATGAACTGGAATGGAGATTGCGACCCAAGCAGTGCCTGACCTCACAAATCCTCTACTGGATGAATGGGTAAATATACCTACAGAATAGGTATAGAAAGCCTACCCAGAAGAATGGAAACTGTTACAGTTGGGGGGGCAACTACCTATAAATGTCTATGTATTTGGAATGCGATGTTATCAAAATCCCTGTTGGTATAATGGTCAGGCATCCCAATACTTTTGTCTATATAGTGTATGTATACCTTTTAATATTAATTATTATTATTACCTTTGATTTATTTAAAACTGTTATCATTGAGCATTATGGGAAGAAATCTTATCAAAAGCCAATTATTAACGGGTACTCACACCTTTCTTCTCCCCAGTATGTAGCATATTTATATTGCCAGTAAGGTACCTAGCAACATATGCTAAGTAGGGTTCTGTTACTTAAAGCAGGAAAATGATAAAATAGTATTGAATGGGCATTATTGTTTGCTACTGCTAAGTGTTACCTTTCTTAGCCAGACTTTGAACACTAAGGGGCGCCGTAAGTGAAGCCAGAGTATTGTTGCAAATAAAGGCGCATTTTGCTATTTTTGTGACAGTACATGGCTTATATAAGTAAGTTTGACACTTTGGTACACTGTTCCGATCTCCAAAAGACCAGCCTAACAAATAGCAGAAATCATGGATAGGAGAAAAACACAAATAAATGCTAAAGTTACTACCCATGAGACGTTGGCAAGAAATAAATGAATAAATACTTCCGCAAGATAGCACTGCAGCAACCCGATATCCACTCCTCTCAGTGTTCACAAATAGATATAGCAAAAATAGGGGCGCATGTACATAGAAGGGAATAAAATAAATATAATAGTGTAATACTATTAATTCAATCATATGGATATATAAGTGGTGTGAATGCACTCACAAACGGTGCCGATGTAAGAGGCTATTCAGAATATCAGCGATAAAAGGATCTTTATTTCTTCGATAAAATCTATAAATAGATAAAAGACCACTTATATATTCATATGATTTAATTAATAGTATTACACTATTATATTTATTTTCTTCCCTTATATGTACATGCGCCCCTATTTTTGCTATATCTAAACGTAGGTCTTTCAGAAAATCCTATGTATGAAATATCATTATGTCCTTCAATTTCTCTTTATTGTAAACTTTTTAACATAATAATTCTGCAAAAGCGGGACATTAAAGTGTATGCGATTATTCTGTGGTTTTAAACAATGTGAAGAAAATTTCAATTAAATGGGAATTAAACTTAAAATAAACAAGAGCACACTCAAATTGAATTTTCATTGAATTTCAAAGTAGCAATATACTGCTAATCTTTTTAATGTATTTCTAAATTTACTAGCACAATGTTTATAAAAATGGTCTATATAAATGTGTTACATATACAGTATATGAATGCGTATTGGATTTTGCATGGATTCCAGTGTTTTTCACTGTTTGGAAACATGCATTGATTATTTTTATTGTAGTTAAAAAGTTAAACATCTGCCTCATGTTTTCATGGTTTAAAATACCGATAGAGAATTCCCAACCCAACTGGGAAATAGTAGGCACTACAGGGAGTGTAATTCAGGGTGTCAGTAAGAGTTTTTACACATATTTCAATTAAGTCATTATCGGTGTGTAGATTTTTTTGTTCAATTAAGATGGCCCATTAATTATTTTGATATAATCTCTTTGTAAAACCAGGGCCATGTCATTATGATAAATGTGAACAGTGATCAATAGCGCTTTGGAGGATGTGTGGCAGAAGATCATGCCCTGGTCAGTTACAGATCTAATAAAATCAAGCTGTGGGAATGTAGAAATTAAAGGGGGATTATTATCACTTTCACAAGTAGACAGGAGAAAAAAAAGAACAATTTTCAGTGAACAGGGAAATATGTATATGTGCTAGACAATCCATCTTCCGCTCTGGAAGGAATGTTGACGTTATCTAACAACCTTTTAATTTATGAGAGCATATGTACCAAGATCTAAAATTACAGAAACTGCATTATGAGGATATAAGTTGAACTTCATGTACTTGTTTTATGTCCTTAGTTTATTATTTATTGGGGAAAAAATGATTTATAGCACATTTTGAAACTTACCCTAGTTTTATAAAAAGTGAGCCTTCTAGTCAGCTAACATGCTATAAACTTGTAGGATTTCTAAGACGAAATGGATATCATAGCATTGGTCCTATAGTAAACAGTAGCAAGGAGTTTGCTATAACTTTTAATGGGCCAGTGAGATGTTGGGTCACACAAGCTTTGATGACCTTAAAAATTCTGACTGTAAGAATGTTGTTCCGCTATAAGCGTTCACTACCTCCCTTAGATTAGCCTTGGTTAGCAAAGTTGCCACCAATGTGTTCAGCAGATTGTGTCTTAGTAGACGCTGAAGAATGGATTTAAGGTTGATGTACCACTTAAATTGTTTTTGTTTGTATTCCAACTCCATCTGCTGAGATAGAGATGTTCCAATGCTAGGCCTAGGGTTTCTGGCACCCTACACTAACTATGTCTCTGTTCCTGTCTTGTGTGTACTTGCTTACAGCTCAAACCCTAGCAAGCCACCTGGTTTGGCATATACAAAAGCACTTTGGGATCTCAAAGAGCTTCATCTGTGCCAAATATTTTTGCAGGTCATTCAAAAAACCAATAAGTTATTACCAATACACATTCAAGCCTAATTTATAAACTCTGTCCATTTGAAATGTAGCTCAATATTAGGTATTTACTAAACAACATTTCTACAGAACCTATTTGTACTGTTGGATACCTATATATTTTTATTTTACCCATCTTTCATCAGTTTGGGCATTGAATGCCAAACAGAGATCAGAGCCCTTCTTAAGTAGCTCTGCTTCATGTCTCTCCAGCTACTGTCACCTTCACCTCTCTCTATCTTTCCTACATGTAACTACATCTACTTTCTGGGATCAAAAAGAACTATTAAGCCGCAAATGGTACACACAACAAAGCAAAATATCAGAGCATACCAAGCAAATACAATTTAAAGCACCTATCTAAGGCATAAATATTGGGGATTCCATCACACTATAATGGTGCCAGTTTTAACCTTGGGTAGGACAAGGAGTTTTAAATATAGAAACTATTGGGTTCCTCTGCTTGTACAGTACCTGACCACATCCTACATACTTTAAGTAATGCATTTAGTCATACTAAAAGCTGTTAAGAAGCTGTTTGGAGAGATTCTTAAAGCTCTTCTTCTTTGGGTGGAATGGGAGGTGAGGGTGGGCTAGCTGCATGTAAGGGCTGAGCTAGCCTTTCATGCGAGGGAACTGGGGACACATAAAAAGTGGAATGTGGAGGAAGTGAGCATGACTACACCTCTGCCCAGAGAAAGAAGAAACTGGCCTTGAGAGCAGTGCTTCACCTGGACACTCTGGGAGAAAAGCAGGGAGTGCGTGGGTATAATTTTTATGCATGAAAGTTTAGAATGCTTAGGCAGCTGAGTGCCCTCCTCCACTGGAAATCTAGGCCCTGCGGAAGTGTTTGGCTTCCAATGAATGCTAGGCAGAAGTGTAATTTTGTTCAGGGCACTTTACTCCGTGCCTGCCTCGTACTTTTTTGTACAATGCATTGTCTCAGCGTTCTGGTGCTTCAGAGTCCAAGGTAGTGCATGCTGTTATTTGCATCCTGCATCTACAAGAAGTAAGGGAAGACAGATTCACTAACATGAACACATCTTGCTAATGAAGATTCCACTGTGGTCTAAGTGAAAAGGGGGGCATTAAAGCAGGATGTGAGGTCAGCTTAACAACTTTTAGTGCTGTTAGAGCCTTTACATTCCCTGTTTAACACTTTCAAGGATAAGCATCATGCAGAATCTTCATTTAATTTTAGAACAATTTACCATTAATTAACATAGTTAAAAAAGACCTAAGTCCATCAAGTTCAACCCTTCTACCTAACCTTCCTATTCTTGATCCAAAAGAAGGCAAACAAAACCCTAATTAAGCTATTTCGAATTCTGCCATCAGGGGGAAAAATTCCTTCTTGACAATCGGATTTCTCCTTGGATCAAGAAGCTCTTAAATATTAATGTTATTCTATTTATAGCCCTGTATGTCATGCCTTTAATGTATTGGATAACACCACCTCCCTTGGAAGTGAATTCCATACCTTTATGGTATGAATCCCTTCCTTTGTCGTCTATGAAACCTGCGCTCTTCCAGTCTCAGAGGGTGACCTCTTGTTCTTTGTATATTTCTGTTAATGAACAGGCCACTGAAGAGCTCTTTATATTGGCCCTGCATATATTTATATAATGTTATCATATCCCCTCTAAGACGCCGTTTTTCTAGTGTATATAATTAACTTTTTTAGTCTCTCTTCATAACTAGTATCACCCAATCTCCTTATTAATTTCGTATCCCTCCTTTGCACCTTTTCTAATTCCATAATGTCCTTTTTGAGGACCGGTGCCCAGAATTGTACAGCATATTCAAGGTGAGGTCTTACCAATGATCTGTAAGGAGGCAAGATGATATCCTCCTCCCTTGAATCAATACCTCTTTTTATGCATGTCAAAACCTTATTGGCCCTCGCAGCTGCTTGCTGGCATTGCGCACTGTTGTCAAGTCTGTTTTCAACCGTTATTCCTAAATCCTTCTCACTGGTAGTTTCCCCCAAGGATATTCCATTTAAAGAATAGGTCACATTTTTATTATTTTTACCATAATGCATAACTTTGCATTTCTCTATATTGAACCTCATCTGCCACTTGCACGCCCAGTCCCCAACTCTGTCTAAATCTTCTTGCAAAGAAGAAACATCAAGATTAGTCTGAATTACTCGGCCTAATTTTGTGTCATCAGCAAAAACTGTGACATGGCTCTCAATGCAGCTTGGGAGATCATTTATAAATAAATTAAAAAGAAGAGGACCGAGGACAGACCCCTGGGAGCCAGAAGACTCTCTCCATGCTGCAGGAGAAAGCATCAGGGGAGGGAGACCCAGTGTGTAGCAGCCATTTGGGTACCTACTGCAAAGGTAAGTTTAGTTTGTGACAATTGTAATTAAAAATGATGGGATGACTCCAATACACATTGCAGAAGGGAAGGACATCCAAAAAAGTATATTGTGGTTATAAGGACCCAGCTCAGAGGGAGGAACCGTAGATTTAAAGAACTGGCCACGAGCTGCGATATCCACAGTAGGCACCAAACGTAAAGGTCGGTTCCTGGAGAGCAGGAGTGGGAAGCAAATTACCGGAGCCAGCCATAGGAGCACGAAGGACAATACAAAATGCAGGGTGAAATACAGGACAAAATATCAGAAACAGAGGTCAAGCAAGAGGGTAGTAACAAACAGATAATCCAGAGAACACAAAGTTGTAACCGGGTAGTCAACAACAGGGGAAAGGGAGCAGCCACATACACAAGAGGCAGGAACAGGATCAGGAAGATAAGGTCAAGCCACAGGAGCAATCTGGGAGAATAACACTCCAAGTTATACTGAGAGGCAATACTATAGAACTGAGCACCTGTCTATTGGTGTATAGTGAAAACCTTGCCTTTGGGCATGCACAGCCCAAATTGCTTTTGATAAACCGGCTCATAAAAAGGAGAGAAAATAAAACAAGAAAAAAAACCATATAGTGTAGTAATGTAGAAGTCCTTATTAGTGATAATTATGCATCAAATGCACTCACATTTGCCCAAAAGAAATCAGACACTTCAGGGGATCCTGTAGGAACTTCCTTATGTAGAGGAGACTTTTGGGATCTCTAGTATTTGCTCATAACAAGGTAAGAGCAGAAAAAAGGACAAAGAGCAACACAATAGTGAAATATTGTATGAAATCTTGATTACTTAAATATGCATAAGATGCACTCACGTGCCAGCAGCATTACTGGCTGAGCCAGAAGCCTCTCTCCATGCTGCAGGAGAAAGCGTCAGTGTGTAGCAGGCATTTGGGTACCTACTGCAAAGTTGAGTTTGTGACAGTGATATTTTATGTATACGGATATATGAGTAGGGAGAATGTGTATGTACCTCATGTTGAAGCCTCACCTCTAGTACTTGAATTACAGTTTGTAATTATAGTTTGTATATAGTGCATATGGTGTTGGAGAGCATGCCTGTATGTGTATGGTGTTAGAGTGTGTGTGCATGTGTATTAGTGTAGAATTTGAGTGTTTGTGTGTCAGCACATAGTGTTTTGAGTGTGTGTGGTATTAGCATGTGTGTTAGTGTATGGTGTTAGAGTGTCAGGGTTGTACCTAGGGCTAGTGGCGCAGGGAAAAAGGAGTAGCTGAAGAAAGAAATAGTGTGTATATGCATGTATGTATGTGTATGGTATTTGGGTGATTGTTATGTTGTATGGTGTTAGGGTGTTACAGCAAATTTATGTGTAAGTTACAAGGGTGAACCCAGGCACCACTAACCCTAGGCTCACTCCTATATAAGGCTCACAAGATATCTTGTCATATACTGTAGGTGACAATTGTTAGAATAAACTTATATCCATTTGTTCCCAATAAATATTTATCTGTGGTCAGTTTGTTGGAAGGATGGTGTGATATATAAGCTATGTTAAAAATACATTAGCCAGTTGGTTATCTTATAATACAAATTAACTCAATCTGGCCAGGAACAACACTAGCCAGTTAGTATAACTATGTCTGTGTATGTTTTAGCCTTACATTAATAAACATATAAAATGAATTGGCCATGAATACCTCTTTTTTTAATCAGCGGCCTAGTTTACAGATCCATACAAGGGCCCAAGAAATGTTTAATTTGTGTATATAAATACATATATACTGTATATATGTATATATATATATATATATATATATATATATAGATTTATACAATACAGAAATAAGTAATGTATTCAGCTAGCACTTGATTTCAGAGAGCAACAATATCCATCTCATAAGAAAACATAAACAACCATACAAAAGCTGAAACAATCATGACAGGTCCAGACTGGCCATCTGACACAACGTCAGCTGACAGCGCCACACACTCACTCGATAAGCCGCTCCAGCTGGATATGGCAGCCACACACTGCATGAGCACAAAAACAGCTACCGGCCCCGCATATCCAGCCGCTGGCCACATTTACACTTTAATGTGCCAGGGACGCCTCGTCATCGCCATTCTGGCCCTGATGCATGAAACTTTCTAACCCAAAGCCAGACGCTGCTTGATATAGATATTATATATATATTAAGACTTCTATGCCAAAAACATGCATATTGTTCTTGCTTTAAAAAAATTTAACCCGTAGTCTATATTTAGCAAAGGTTGTTATGGGTGACTAGTAGGTAAACATCACTTAAAAGTGCTTCCGTCTTTTATGAATACAGATTAAAATAACAAATAATTGTTTTTTTCCACAATCACCCTGTATTTTGAATCCTACTCATTGTCACTTTCCTTGACTCTTAACATTCTTCTTCTTGTTACTTTTGACTTGTTTCCTCTTTGATATTCCTTTTCAGTCTTTCAAATTTTCTTAACCTTCCCTTCTGCCATTATCTCTCTGCATGACTTCTTCCTAACCCTCATCCTACATGTCGTTGACCTTTCTACCTATGCTATCAATCTGTTGCCTCTGATGCTCATTAGATGTTTTTTTCCTGTCAGGGACTAGTTGAATGAATATAATATAAATGTATATTGCACTCACATGCTGACAACATACTAGAAGATTAACTTTGTTGTATAATACAATGATTTTTAGAGCTTAGATGGGTTCATAAAGAAAGAGACAAGAGGGCCACCTGCCAGTCCTGCAATTTTGACCACAGGAACCTGCAGGACAATTTGATGATGCATAAAACAATTATAGGCAATTGAAACAAGGAAAAAAGTGCCCTGATATGAAATAGATAACAGCACAAAATGTGAGAGAAGTGGATGAAATAAGAAGGGTCTGAACATAGGGGAACATGAACCACTTTTTGGATTTGATTTTGGATTTGTCCCCAAAAACAATTATATACAGACGTCGTCCTGGGTATATGTATATGGTAACTCTCATTTTAAGTTGACTAAATCTCATTCTTTGTGGACAATTCTGGTGTTATCTGAATGCAAATGGTGCCACTGTCCTCTGCTGCTTTTAGCTCTGCCGAGCTGAGGCCTATTTGTTTTAAATTGAGGGTATGGCTTTGCATTTGAACCACTAACAAACTGGAGGAGCAGCTTATCATATACTTAACAAAGAATCTAACAGAATATTAGCTGTCAGATTTAATAGGCTAGTGAACATTAGTGAAGTGGTCACAGCCATTTTGATCATCAGTCCATTTACAACCCCAATACCTTTTAAGTGACTGCAGCAGTCGACACATAATGCGGGTTGAACACTAATGGAAGGTAGAAATTACATTATCGCAATTCCAATGTAAATTTAAATAGGTTTGTAAAGGTCTTCTAATTCATTTTTAGATTATTTGTACAAAATATTGTAAAATTTCATGACCAAGAATCCAGGCATTTTTTCCATCTAATAAACAGTGTATTATTATCAACTGGTGAAAACAAAAATATGACTTTCAGCAGCTTTAGAATTATCACATAATTCGTATAACAAAGGTTAAGGTAAGCCTATAGTTTGTGATCCCTGTAGTCAAATATAATTATCCAGCAAATGTTAAGATTGAAGGAGTACAAGCCAGAGCCGAGCATGTTTAAACTTTCTTCACTTAGCATTAAGGTGCAGATGTTTGTAAGGGTTTTACAATGAGCTGAGTCCTAGGTCTGGTTCATCATGACTTGGCTCATGCTGTGCCACCACGGGTTATCCCACCTCTAGCCAATAAACAGGAAAAGCATAATTATACATGAAAATGTATTTGTGTTTGGTTTGCAGTGAAGGTTACGATATTAACTAAAATAGTGGACAACAATAACGAACATCAGCTACCACATGGAAATTAAAGCATAGGACTATATGGCCACACATTAGAAACTGATAATGTTTTTCCAGACAAGTGTACATGGCCAGAATGACTGTAGCACATAGGATATCCAGAATGAATTTGTAATCAGACTCTGGTGCCTATTTAGCCCCTAAACAGTTGGTCAGTGTTATCTTTGTCCACAGACAGCTTCTCAGTACCCTAAACAGCTTGTAAGTACCATCTTTAACCCCAAACCGCTTGTCTGTGCTATCTTTGTCCCTAAAAAGCTTGGCTTCTGACGTCTATGTTCAGCTTATTTAGCCTTCCCCTTTTTTCTGATGTAGAGATAGAGACTGTAATCAGTGTTTGTTGTAGTCTTAGATTCAGAGCCTCCAAGGCTAGATAACTTTGAAAGCCATCAAGTGTTTTGGGTTATTATAGTATTATAGTAATAGCCCTCCTGGGGAATCTTCAAGATTTATGTGCAGTGTTGACCATGCAATCAGTATATAAGAGTTCTAGTATGTGCTTGAGTTTTAAGTGGAGCTGCCACATCTGAGATGGAGTCATAATTAAAACAATTACTGATAACATCTATTACTTATGTTTTATAAGTGAACCAGTATGTAAGTCTTTCCACCCAAAGAATTCACCTACTTTTGCATGGATAAAACCACATTTTGGATTTATAGGCACTATAGTGAATAGTAATTTCCATCAAAAACAACAATTAATTGACTCAGGATGTATACAGTATTTGTACTGAAGAGACTCATATTTATTTTGTGGATAAATGCTCACAATATGGGGGGTGGTCATCAAATGCCTTTCACTCTATTTCACTCTAGTCATGGCCTGAATTTTGTATAATTGTATAATACAAGGCATATATTATTATCGTTTATTTATATAGCACAATTTACTCAGTGCTACTTGCAATACTAATTTTCAAGGGGTATGGAAACACTAGCACTGCCAGAATATCACAAGCTGACACATTAGGTCAAAAGGACCCAGCTCGCAAGCTTACACTCTACAGGGAATGAGATATAGAGAAACATGGAGTTAAAAACCTGCTTACTTTAAGATAAATGGCACATGACATCTTTATTAATGTAGGTGTTCAATGAAGGTAAACACACAGTTCAAGGTGAAACAAGCAATACACAAGAAAATATATATTCGTTACTGTGTGAGATCTGTAATTAAAATTACCCAAAGCTGAAAATATGGAAAAAACAGTACAGAGAAATAAAAATAAACCCTATGCCCCTTTTCACTCTAAATCAGTAAGCACTCATCCGGGGCGGGAGTCACAAGCAGTATCAGTTACAGGGAGCCTCCTTATCAAAGGACACATAGTGCACCCAATTCAGTAAGGAATGCTGATCTGGTCTTCCTCAAACAAATCTTTTCTTGGATTTGTATAAATCACTGACTTGACCTAGGATCCCCTTTAGTATGGTCTTGACTTAGGAGGGAAATTGATAAAAAGATAAATAACCCATTTAAGCACAAATGATTATTTTTATATTATTATTATTATCTTTTATTCATATAGCGCCAACAGTTTACGCATTGCTTAATACAATACATAGATTCAAGGGGTATGAGAAGACTAGAATTGACAGACTAAGACAAACTGATACATTAGGTGGAGAGAGCCCTGCTCCCAAGCTTACAATCTTTATAGTAAAAATATTACTGCAAATAAGGACACATATAGATAAAATAGGTTAAGACACCTTCCCTGACATGGATCTAGCATTATAGCTACTAAGTTCTCAGTACAACTAGGCCAGTTAGGTTTTTTCCATGGGCCAATACCCTTAGGATTGAAACATTGCCTGCCTGCAATTCATGGTACAATAAAGTGTAAAAAAAAATCAAAGAAGACTGTGTTGTTGCAAAAACTTCTTGTTTATGAGGTCCGATATTGGGATGTCTGAGCATCTTGAGAGCACTATGCCATAATGCCACAGATTCTGGAGTACCAGATTTTGCCTGTACTTGGCAATGTTGTGCTGCCATTTTATTTTACATACGAGTCAATCCGATCTAGCTGCACTTGTTAAGACAGCTCAGTCTCTGAGAAATCCTGCTGATCTAGTACGTAGCCTAGGGGTTTAAAATTCTGTTGTTAAAGGTGTTCTACTGTGAAATCAGCATTTGTTTCCATGCATCCCCTTCCCCCATAATTGATGCGCTTAAAAAAAAAAGATACGAGCCTATCAAGGTCAACCTTTGTTGGGCCTCTACCATGTTCGTTCAAAACAAGACAAACAAAAACCTCGGTGGAGTGATTGTCTAATTGTCTCTCTAGCGGGGGAGGGGATATACCATTCGGAGCTACAGCAATAGTGTTAAATGGGATCTTGCATGTTGTTTAGATGGTAGCATTTGTCTTATTAACTCTCTCACTCTCTCTGATGTTCAACATTTTCCCCTTTGGCTACTGTTAAACTGGGCACTCACCATGAGTCGGCACCAGAAGTTACAATGTATGAAATGAAACTAAGGTGATGGGTATTTATTAACCCTATGAGAGTTGGAGGAGTATGCAAAACACTGGCATTACATTCACAGCCAGATACCCCTTAAGGCATAGATTCTCATAGACTATTTCCAGGGGATACATTTTTATGATTCTAGCATTCTACCATATCATGCTCTGCCCTGCCCCAAATATTGTTTATTTTGTTGTGTATTTCATTAGGGTTCCCGTATCAACATTTCATCATGTTCGCAATCATCACATGATATATGTAGCATATATGTGCTCAGCAACATGTGAAGATTAGATGTGTCTTGGAAATAATAACCAATATAACAAATTATACCTGATGCTCATCTACTAACATGTATAGTCTTGGGGTGCATGCCCCTTGCCAGACTGTCCATTACATATCGGATGTTTGGGGTGATAGACTAAAGGGGGAGTGGATCTGCTTGAGGGCTGAATGTTATGTTAAACCTTACATTTCCATACAGACCTGACCTTCACCCATTGGCATTCGTCAAGAGAGGGGAAGTAATACTACACATTCCAAAATGGGCCTGTCCTCTCTGCCACCCCTATCCTTACTCTCTTACATAATACTCTGTGCCTAATGGTACTGTGTATCATTAAACAGAGAAAATCACCAGAAATGTTCAAACCAATGAAATTGTCCTGCATAGGATCCTGGAAGTCTTTAGTGTCCTCGCCTTAACCTTCTCTTACATTTTCTTGTTATTTTATACCCCTCTATTTGTCAGACTCATCTTATCCTACCGCTTTTACTTTCATTTTTCACGTAAACTTCACTTTTACATCCTCTCTTTGTAAAAGCTACCCGTTCTACTGTTATTGCTGTCAGAAGCCTTGCTTTACAGATTAAACATTATTAAGAGTGACCACAACACAGGAAAGACAGAACTGACGCACTTGAAGGTGTCTTGGAGTTTTCAGAAATCTAAATTGAAGATGATCACTGAAATTGTATAGATCAGAAAAAAATAATCTTTAGGCTTCCTTGATGCTAAGTAAAGGAGTCATAAAACAAGAACACCTTCTCCCCATTGCACTGCATCTGAATCTCAACTTTTCTAAATATTGTCTTTTATATGGAGTGGAATGTTCCTGAACATAATGATAAAATGTGAAACCTTTGTAAAGCTATAAGTCAAGTTGTCAAATCAGAGCATAAAAATCAAAATACAAACTGTATTAATGACATTGGAAAGAAGAAGATGAATATACAGCCTGAGAAAATAGTTTACAGGTGAAGGGCGAGATAATACACATTAATGTCTTACAGTTCAAGGTAATTTGAAATGTACTGAATTGATGCATAAACATCCATATACACAAGAGTCCTCAATATTCTCAATATGTTCTGATAAAACACTGCCAAGTCGTTTGGCCTCATTACAATTTTCAACAAAGTATTAGGACCACGTGATCTAGCTGCTCCAATGCTCAACCATGGACAATACACCTGCTGGTCCATCTGCCAAGAAGTGGTGTGTAAGACTTTTAAGAGCAATAAAGGTTTTATGTTTTTTGTTCAAAGGCATACATGAGTTTAAAAAGTAAAAAGACTGGCTTTAGCACTATTTGACTTGATATTTCCAGATGTGCTAACCATTTCACACTGCGTGGGTACGCAATAACTTGATGTATAATGTCCTCCTGAAAAAGTGATATGACTAAAATGCATCAAAATCCATTAATCCACTGAAGTGTCACACAGATGTCCTGTGCCACTATGTTCTTGCTAAATGCTTTGAATAATCCTTAAATAAACCATAGTAAGGATTAATAGCATTTGAACCTAATGTGATGACAGTTTGGGTTGTTATCACACTCATGAAAGCGTAATATGGAGCACTAACAAACAATAGAAGTATTGTCTTTTCAAAGCAAAGGAAGAAAGTCTTACCTCTATATTAACATAGACAAATACAGAAGCAAATAAACCATAGCGGGATCAGCAGATGGTATGAATGAGACCCAAAGGTGGGTATCTGTACACGCATTGAAAGAATAGTTGTTAGTGTCAGTATTATCTCTCATCAAAGGCCACTGAGAACAATTACCAAGTGATTTAAGTTCAGATAATCTACAACATAACCTATTTTATTCATATCATTTGTCGTTTACTTGATGTGTGAAGTTCTCAGTAACCTTTGGAAAACAAGGGATTTGGAGTCAATCCCACATCACTGCTAATAAATATATTATTTACATATTACCTTTTAAGACACGTATTTTTAGTGAACAGCAGTTGTTACACACAATAGTCTGAATTGTCTGCATGCTTTGAAATAAAATAGTCAGAAATTGTATAGTCCTTTATCCTCCATTTGTAGAACATTGATAACATGGTGTATATTATTAATAAATGCTTTTAGATTATTTTGTATTGATTGATTTACATTGATAGAGTGGAAGATGTTAAGGTAAATTGTCTCTTGAGCAAAGCTTATTGCACATGTTGGTAATTAAGGCTTTAAGACCCACTGAGAGCAGATGAGGAATCATTAAAGCTCCCTGTCCTGCTGGGCCATATCAGACATCAGACCCTGGCCTGTTATGGTTCAACAAGCCAAATGTTCAGGCTGCATGCAGGTGTACATCTGAGGACGGCATCACTGATGGCTTCAGCAGCTATAGGCAGAAACAGGTTCTGTGGCAGACATTTCTCAAAATACCTCATAGGTTAAATACATTTTTGCCTACCATTGGCCTATAATGTTAAAATGACTACATCTCATTGTTTGAGAGCAACATAATGATGTCACCTGCAGGTACTCCCCAAAGAGTTTTAATAGGTTTTCAAATATTGAAAGCTTACATATCTTGGTAGAAGACGGATATGAGTAGTAAATGGTCTGTGTTTGTCTATTAGATATTTAACTCTGAATTTATATTGCAACGTCACTTCCTCAAACTGGAAAAACATATATAGAGATTTCAAACTTTTGTCTGGTCATGCATAATGTTAGGCGATGGACTACATTTCATATACATCTTCATTTTTGTAAGAAATGTACAGTTCTCAATAATGGCATAAAATTTATTATTACGCGTACAATAAAGTTAATGATTAGATAAGGTTTCCACTGTGTAGAAACTTGTGTTCAGGATATGAGATGAATGATTTACAGATAGTATCCCAGGATTGTAGGTTGTGGCAGGTCTGGTTACTTTAGTGCATACAATTCATTTTTGGTTTATTTCATTGGTTCCTAGAAAGTGGATTATGCTGCTCTGCATGGGCAGAGCATGTCCAGACTTGTTGGTGGATGATGTCATTAAGACACACCCTTTTTACATACAGAAAAGTCTTATAGAACTCAATGCAGCCTATGGGGCATTGGGTGAAATCTCCAGCCCAAAGCTTGTTGCTGCCCACCCCTGCATTACACCCGCATTCTGGGATCAGAACATTTCAAAATCTCCAGGAAACATCAATGGTGAGTGTGTTATTCTTTATTCTTACCATTCCTTGGTCATTTTCACTTGTCTGCTTGGTCTGATCCTAAGTCTGATTCTACTAAAGGTTTAGATTGTTGTTCTGATACTGGTTCAAGGGCAGTAGTATAAGGGTTGGAGCCTGTGCATATAGCAGAATATGCTGCCCAGGAGGACCAAAGGTTTGCAGGGGAAATAACCCAGAAGTGGCATTCTGGGTTACAACCTATGTGTGAGTAACTACAAGTCTCTGAGTGTTAGTTATGTTCTAAGGTGTGCATATAGGTGAAGAGAAGATTACTCATCAGTGCATATAATTCACCACTGGTGCTTTATTTGTCATCCACCTGTTTTACAGTTCTGCGTGGGCAGTGCATGTCCAGACATGATGGAGAAATACTCTTATCAGTCAAACATACCCTACATCACATAGTTACACAAGTATCTCCTGGGCAAATCATTCCCTAATCTTCTTGGACCTGGAAAAAAACTTTTCCTGGGTAAAGTTTTCTCTATTTTCATCTGTTTTTAATTTTCTACTTCAGTTTCCACTTGTTATGCATAAAAGCACTGATATGAGTACATAGGTTATGAATAAGTGTGTATGTTGCTTCTTTGGATTGTATGGACTATGAGTTTTGTGGAAGATGCAATGTTCCTACTTGTATTTTAGCATTTACAAATGCCAAGAGGGTACCCATGGGAGGTAGGTATTAAAAAATATACTGCTGGCTTAGTATTTTAATAACTCTTAACTTGCTAAATATATTTTGACCACCCCCAGTTAAGTGTAAGCTGGTTGATAAATCCATTGTCTGGAATAGTGATGCAGAAATCTCTTAAATCGAATTCCAGGAAACAGGGCCAAACCTAGGGTCACTGATGCCTGAGTGCAACATTTTTTAGATGCCCCTGGTGGGTGTGGCTATGTTGCTTACTCCTCCCCTTAATAAACACTTCTAGCCACACTTATTTTCCACGGTTCCATGGTTTTCTTTGTGCCGAAACTGACATATTTGCTACCCATCATGTGTCAGTGACATCTGTCGCGCAAACTTTCAAGGAAAGTAGATAAATAAATAGCATGGAAATTAATATTAAAACTGCAGATAATTTAAAAAATAATAGTAAAACAAATTTCTACAATACAATAATAGTTGTACTGCATAACTCCCATCATTATATACAAGCCCGACATTGACAATGGTACAGCATAAATCCCATTATTAATTAGTAAGCCAGGCACTGAGGGTAGTACAGCATAATTCCCACCATTATATACTGAGCCTGATGGTGGTAATAACGTTAGCTTTTATATCCGAGCTCAAAAGAATATCCTGTAGAGCACAAATAGAATGATGACCAAGTTATTCCCATATCAATAAAATCCTGGGAACTGACCAAGGGAGGCTAACTCAGAGTAGTTGCGCTGTACTTTAACTGATGAAAGGTACCCATACACTATAACAATACACAAATGTTTCTAAAAGGGATATTGCTAGGTTGCACTTTTGGCTGTGCCAGGTGAGTTCATTTTGTGGGGTGAGTTTATTGCTAGGATTCCAACTGAACTTTAGAAATTGAGCATGTTGGGTCACCTTACTATACCAGTGGCATTTGAAGGTTTAATTTGCTAGCCTGAGCAGTAATTTAGTCTTTGACAGATGTGCCAATACCGTCACTTTTGTGCCAAAACACAAGTAGACCTCCCATGTAAGTAACAATATTGAAAAAATTTACCTTACATAAAATATGATTTAAATCAAGATTCAACAAAATTTAACACACTTGTAATAAAGTAATTTTCTTCATTGAGCGGTCATACAGTCATCAGGCATTCATTAAACTGATACTCTAGCAAATTCCCTTTACGTTTTCATGTTGTATGTTTTGTTATATGGAGCCAATCAACGGCAAGAGTAGTCGGAGCATGAAGGAGGAGGGCAGCTATGATGCAGGGCTGCCTCTTCGGTGTCGGGTAGGTGTTTTTTCTCATTTCTCATCTGCAAATATATTTACTATAAGTAAGGCTTGTAATTGTTTTCTTAAAGGTTTGAAAAACCTCACTGCCACTTTAATAGAAGCTTACACGACGGGCACTAATTTTGTGGGGGGGTTTCTCAGCAATGAGAAATATTTTAATAATTTCATAACTAGCAAATACAGCTACACAAAAGGATACATTACACATGTATACATTTATTTTATATTTACACAACGTAAATTGCACTGCACCTTAATACCTTATCCTTTTCTCAAACAGCTACCAACCCCCCTACCTATGTAAGGCATCACAAAAGGTGAAGTGCTGTAACTCTGTAAACACCATTTATATACGGGTTCTATGGTCATGTTGATTTCAGATGGGGGTATTGCTTTTCTCCTTCTCCCCAAAATTTAAATATTGATTTTATTTATTCAGGTTTGCATGAATATGCTTCAGGAGCGTGCTCCATATGAATCAGCTGCTGCTCGTTTTACGGCAGCCTGAAATGCAGGTAATTAGCATTTACACCCTGCGGTTCAATCCAAAAGACTGGAACCTTTGCCTATTATACATGATAATCTAGAGAAAAGGCACTGCTTTCTGGACTTTTTTTTTTTACTGTTACATTTTTATGCTTGCACCTATTACATACAGATTTACCTAGTAAATTCTATTAGACATTTTTTTTAAAAAAGTTTACAGAATTTTGGTGGTGCCATATGACCAAGTCAATATTTTGCGGGATACATATGCACCTGTTTATATATAAAAAAAATATATATATTTATACATACCCTAAATCCAAAATATTTCTACGGGGTAACTAGAAGGAAGAAAGGCATTGTTTTCTTAGTGGTCAGAACTGCAGGTTGCGGATAAAGCAAAGTATTTCATAAATACTCAGAACCAAACTTCTGAAATGGGATCTAAGCCAATATTCAAAAGTTACTTAAGTTTAAAAATGACTTAAATGTTAGGGTGAGCAGATGATCCCATTGGACAGCCCCTGATTGAGACTTCTATCTTCGGTTTCTACTTGTTTCTGGAAGTGACCGACGGCAGCCTCCTGAGACTACTGGCAAATTGTATTTCCAAAGTATTTTTTTTTCTTTAAATGCCATTAAAGATATTTACCACAGTCAGTGTCATTATAAAACCTGCAACAACCAATTTGCTTAATGGAATATTACTCTTAAAAATAGCTTCCGTTATACCGAGTGTGATACAAATGATTTAAGTTTACATATCAATACGTATACTTATTTCTGATTACCCATCTTGGAAACATTTCTTTTTTGTTCCACCAAATATAATGTATAGGTCCCTTTCCTTTGAACTAGTTGGAATCATATGAGAAAAAATAAAACATTTCTCTGGTTTTCATTTTTATTATCTGGCCAGGCTGCTAAATATCCTATAATAAATTATTCTATCGGATAATCACAATTGGGATCATTTTAATGCAGTGTAAATGTAGATGTTTCTTTGAAACTGTTTTGTAAACAACATTTGTCCGTAAGTGCTTTCTTATTTTAATTGACTGCAAATTGTTTATTGAAAAAACCCTAGTGAACACAGTTTCTTTACTTGTTACCAGTGCAAGATGCAATTCAGCTGGCTACATATTGCAGGACATATTACATATGTAGACAGTTATATTCGGTAGACTCAAGAAATTGCCAGTACAAGCCTCTTCACTTTACTGAAATCAGAATTTACTGTATATAATATATATATATATATATATATATATATATATATATATATATATATATAGTTTCCCTAATTTGACAGACATTACCATTGATCTTATCTTTATCTTTCAATTCTATTACTGATTCTTCATTGTAAAAGAGCACATTATGATATGCAGCATGGCATGGCATAGCCAAAAAAGGGACAGTGAATCAATACAATTCACCAAATTCAAGATACCAAATGGACATTTGTATGTATTTTGCTTAGTGACGAAAATGCAATATATCATTGGAGTGCTTAGAGAGCGTCTCCATTTTAAATGATTTGGTATAATCCTACATTTTCATAAGCATTAAAATTGACACATTTTCAGCAGAGAACAATCCTACACTTGCTCTTAGCCAAAAAGTTAGAGAAGCAAATTTTCAGCGAAAAAGGAAAAACAAAAAGGTGTGTAAATATTATTTTCCTTTTAATCTACTTTCCTTTTCCTAGCCATCACAAAAAATAACTCCGATAAAATACAAGGAGTGGAGAAACCCATAGATTGTATCCTTCAGTCCTGCTTTGTTAGTATTTATGCAGATAAGGTGCATACCCGCCCTTCTCATTGCATTTACATGTATTTAGTAGGGATCTAACAAAAGGACTGGGGGTTATTGTAAATAGGAGAAAATGTAACTCCAGGGTTAGCATTTCTGAATGCAGTAAATCAGTGGCTTAAGGGAGTTGTTAACTAAGTCCCTTCTTGTGCAAACTGGGAGTAAAGCACTTTGGAACCTTCCATAGACCTTGTTTTTATTTTATCATCAGTTAAATGCCCTAGTGTACAGCTGGTGGGTGGAAGGAGACCTTTCCTATAACACCAGCCATGGTCTGGTATGGCGCTGCTGATCACACATCTGCCTTTTGTATGTTTTGTGCATATGAGCTTTATTTTTGCTGATATGGGATCACTGGTTTTAGTTTTGCACTGAAAAAGCTACAGTGACTCAATTTTTTTGTGGACCAAGAATATCCAGCCCGCCTAAGGCTTCTACCATGGAGGGAGGAAGGGGCTATGTGGGGAATGCAACCTCAGAAGAGGAAGAACGAGGATCTGGTGCTCACTGTAGCCCTACCTCTTTGTGACATTTTTCATATGATGAGGGGAAGCATCAGGTCTTCTAGGAACAAAAGCATGCGTATAAAGTTGTGATCACACTATACTACTATCATCATATTATATTTAGAGACATAGGTAGAGGCATATGTGATGGAACCTTCTGTCACTGGGGCTTTTGGATGGGACTGATGGCTAGCCTCATGCCTACTGACAATAGGCCCTGACATTAGAAGAGGTTCTGTTCTTGGGGAAGTGGGTACAATTTACCTTGGACACTGGCATGCCGCCATCCTCACTGCAGAGTGCCAGGATGTGACTCTGTAACTTAAAGGTTTTTGCATTTGTTTGTTTCATTTTTGCTTAAGTTCTTAGTATTCAGGAGCTTTGTTGCTTCTAAAATGCTGTCCCTTTGCTAATGTTTACATACAGGTACTCAAATATAACTTGTTGATATCATCCACTAAGACACTACTTAATTATTATTATCATTCATTTATATACCCTCAGTGATCTATGCAGAGCTTTACACAATGGATGGACCATGACAATCTCAAAATGACAAACAGATCAAATCCAATACATTACGGTTATTTGTATAGCGCCTGCAGATTCCGTAGCGCTGTTGCAATAGGGTACAGAGAAAATATTTAACAAAGACAATTTTAAATTAACAATTTTAACACACATATATTATAGTATAGAAGGAGAAGACTGTCCTGCCTACCTAAGTGTTCATATAGTATTTCACACACAATTTAATGCTGTTACTTTGCATTTCTGATTTGATTACTAAACAAAGTAAAATTCTGAAATAATCTTGATTTTCCTGAATGAAAATCTAGAATTTATGTTGCTTATGGCCTCTCTTAAAGGGACAATGCTCTAAACATACATCATATGGCACTCTTAATACATAACTTATAGACATGAATATAACAGGAAGTAATTACTTCACATTTTTTTTCTCCCATTTATCAGCATAGAATTTTCATCTTTACTAAAGTTCAACAATTTATCTCTTTAACAAGAACAAATTGCTTCCCGGTTTCAATAAATTGCCCATTTCCTGACTTGTATTTATTTGGCTAAGACCTCAATGTTAATTTTTACTGCTATGGTAAGAAACAATATATTTTTAAGATAAACCATTTTTTTCTTGGAAAAAGATTTATGTAGGTCTTTTTTTATCTATTCAGTGGTTACGTTTGTAATACATTATACCACAAAGAAGTGCATGTAACTAAGATTCATTCTAGGCTAGTCATCTTCATGAGCAAAGACTTTAATGTAATAGCATGTGGGAGTCCTCAAATAAAGGATGTAAATCAGGTTTTTTTTTTGTTATTGTTTGAAAAGATGCATTCCTATTGCTGCTTTATTTTAGTTTGGCCAGCCAATGGGTCTTTCCATGTTGTGTTTATGGTAGATTATTACTGTGGCATGACCAGATCTGTACCAGAAGCCTTGTGAACTGACCAGGACCGTCTTTACAGCAGGACAAATGTGTCAAATCTGTAATGTCAATAACTACTAAATGTCACAGGTATTATAATAGTTATTAAACAGACTTTTGGCTCGTCACCTGTCCACAATTTCTGAATTTGAGATAACCTCAATGAGCATGATCTTCCATATTTCATTACCAGTGGAGTTTTCTGATCTATGCCATCTAGGCATAGGGCTGCAGGTCCATCAGATCCTTTGCCACATAAAAGGGAACCAGTAGCAGATTTGGGGGTTTAAACTTCTTGTAACTCCACCGCCCAATGAGCCAGTTAAAATCTCCCCAACCAGCCCATTAACACTATATAGAACTGCAGTGAAATATAGAAATTCAGTGAACATACTCCAGATTTTTCTGGCAACCTGGCGACCCAGAGATGCTGCGCTTTTTTCTTATTTGCCATGCATATGTATTCTCCAGGGCCAAGGGCTCACACAATGCTCAGCTTTTGGTATGCGGGCTCCGTCTGTAGTTATTGAATATCTAGGGTGCCCAAACTGCTTGCCGGTCTTCCAACCTAGGTTTGCAGTCAGCACTCACAAGTTGCAATAAATCAAAATTAGATTGTCACAGAGGTGCGAAGCATTAGCCGTGCTGAGGGAGACTATATGTTTTCTGAACTAAGTGGTTTTTTTTCTGTCATGCTTTATATGGATGTTTTTAAGGAGTCCACGGACCATGAATAAAAGTTTTTCGTATTTTTTCTAAATTTGACTTATTCCAACTTGTAAATGACGACTGCAAACCTCATTTTTTCTGCTATTCAAGGACTCACACAACCAAAAATAGTGGTAAGTTTAACTTTCTATGGTGTGAGAAAACACGAATGACTTTTATATTGAGGCATCGAATGGTGGGTGACAAATATACTGAAGGAGAAGAAACTAGCATTTAGGAACTATAAACAGACTCAAAATGAGGATGATGATAGCAAATATAAAGTTAAGCTTAGGGAGGCAAAACACATTATTAGAGGCACTAAAGCACACACTGAGGAGAAAATTGCTAATTGGGTGATAAACCTTTTTTACATTTATACAAGCGTTAGAAAAAAAAAAACATAAACCAGGAATAATTAGACAAATGAAGGGAATTGTATAAATGAGGAAAAAGATCTAGACAACTGCTTAAATAAATATTTCTGTTTTTACAGAGGAAGATGAAGGTGGGAACCCTTGTTATCAAAAAGCAATAAGGTGACATGTGACACAGCTGTGTTTAGAGAGGAAGAAGTTTTACACGAACTCTCCAAAGTAAAAACAGAAAAATCAATTGGAGTTGATGGGATACACCGAAAGTTATTAAAAGAGCTTCTATGTCTCCTGACAAAACTGTTAGCAGACTTATTTAACCAGTCACTATTGGCAGGGGTAGTTCCAGAAGACTGAAAGTTAGAAACCGTAGTACCACTGCACAAAAAGGTAGCCAACTACAGACCTGTAAGCCTTACGTCGGTAGCTGGCAAATTAGTGGAAAACGTGCAAAATGATAGGGTTGTTATTAAATATCTGGAAGTAAATGGTTTGAATGAACAGAAGCAGCATGGAGACAGGTGGATCCTGTCAAACCAACATAATTTATTATTTGGACTGTGTAACTATGATAGTACCAAGTAGGAGCTAGGTTTCAGTAAGACATTTGAGGCAATTTTTGAGAGACAGGAGGTAGAAGGTTGTAGTTAATGGTGTGTATATTAAGAGGAAGGTCTTGTTACTATTGGGGTACCTCAGGGATCAATATTGGTACCAGTGCTGTTAAATATTTTTATTAGTGAGATACAGAAGATCTTGTGTTTGTTCAAAGGTCTGCAACAGGGTAGACATTCCAGGTGGAACAAGTCAAATAGCAAATGACTTAAGCAAATTAGAAGAATAGTCATGAGTGTGGCAGCTGCAGTTTAATCTTGATAAATGTAAAATAATGGACTTGGGACTTAAAATCCCAAATTAGAATATAGCAACAGAAGAGGGACTTGAGAGTAATTATTTCTGATGACTTAAAGGGTCTTAGGCTTAGAGATGATGTAAGAAAGTCCTACTTTACAGAGCGAGTAGTAGTAATGGAACAGTCTCCCAGCAGACATGGTAGAGGCTAATACAGTGAGTGAATTTAAACAGCCATGGGATAGACATAAAGATATCCTAACTATGGGACGAGACCAAGAACTGATAGAGGTTTGAATCCCTTACATTAGGAAAAAATGGGCAGACTAGATGAGCTGAACACTTCTTATCTGCTGGCAAATTCTAGGTATTTATGTATCTATGTGTTTAATCTCACGGTCACCTGTGTAGATGGAAACACCTTAGTTGTCAAACAACTTTGCCTCTGTGGGGTTTATTTGCTAAACTCTGATTTGATGTAGACCCTGTATAACTCATTGCAGAATTAAAATCGGTCCAAGACTAATGGTCTATAAATGAAGTTAATGCAGCTCCACACTTCACTTTACCCTTTGTTTAGCATGTGGCCTCATGTATCCACCAAGCAGCCACACACTACCATACATGATCCACAGCAGTAGCACCAATAAAGGTACGTGGTTGGCACCATCGGGCACTGACCTATTAGACATTTGTTGGGTTTGCCTGATGAGTAGTCAGGGCTGGGGTTATCTGTTGGCTGACCTTGGTATACGGGTTTCTGCATTGTGTTCTATACTTCAGACACCCAGAGAAGTATAGTGTGTGTACACCTGGAAGGAAAATGTATTTAAACTTAAGCTGTAGAAGTCGAAAAGTTACCAAACTGTACTGTAAGTATGAGGCACACATCCCACTGCAGTTGGTGTAATAGGTAATAGCTATATGTATTGCTAAGAAGATTACAAATAAATGCCACTTTCCTTGAATGCATCATCCTTGAGGATATTTTGTTTTAGCTAGAAGTCGGCGCCTACAATTGATTTTGTTTTACTTAAACGTTCCATACACCCCCCGATATGCCATGTTTCCATGTCCTTTCGGTGTGGTGCCAAGATTCCAACTTGGGCTTAAGAGCCTGCAATTTTTTTGCTGAACGCCACTTCGCAACCAGTTTAAGAGACACAAGAGAATTGGAGCAGCAAGTATTGTTACAAAGCCATTTGGGGATTTAAGTAGGTGCTTCAATATTCTTTCACGGCGAGGACAATGGTTGGACTTCCTGTAATTTCCATTTGCTTTACCACATTTGAGGCCAATATTGGCAAACTTAAACAGTTGCAAATGTAAAACCACGAGATGCTGCCTTAAACTGATCTCTGAGCCTGGGCAGTATTTAAAGGGGGTCACTCTTTGTTTCCCATTCTCTATATACTAGGAGCTACTGTTTGCATGATTTGGTTTTCGGCAATCAGTATTTATCTAGGGAAACTAAGAAAGACTAAGAAAAAAAAAAGTAGTGAGTCTTATTGAGAGGGAAAGGGAGAAGGAAGGAGGGGTTTGGGGAGGGGGCACTATATAACCTTGCTTGCTGTGATCATTAACCTTGCTAGGATATGCAGTGATCTCTTCACTGAGTGGACTTACTTAGAAGGCTGATTCAAAGAGGACCTTGCAGAGGACTGATAAACATTGTTCTGCGGCTTGTCAGGATTTCGTTCCACCTAAAGAACAAGAATGGATTTTCAGAAACTATTTTTCGCTTTATTTTTCATTCTGATGAGCCTCCTGCTTATTAATGGACAGAGACCAGGTACGAAATGGCCATTATATTCTCAATTTAAACATATCTGCGGTGTACGGTGTATATTTAATGCTTAGTATCCCAGAATAGTATCTAATAGATTGCTTTGATGGGGATAATCATGCTTTAGTGTTTGATAACAAAAAAAAGGTTAGCACGTTCTGTGTCACAAGATCACTACAGCATTGAGGTCAATTGTATTTAAGTTGTAATTGTTCAATGAAAATAATGTTTTGAACGGATACGTAAGTAACCAATGATGTCATTTTCCTATCTAAATTCCAAGGGCAGGGTTCACTTTTTTTTGCTAATTGTGTCGAAGCTGTTATTTGTATAAGCTGTTACCTGAGCAGGTCAGTGACCGCATTTGTACATTAGATATGGTTAGGGATGTTGACAGAGCTTTCAAACAACTCCAGGGATTTAAAAGATTGCAGTATCTTATACTCCAAATAAAAGGTTAAATATTTACTTCTGTTAGCTGCAGCCTGTGGACTGGTCAAGGATGCCAGCCACATACTGTACACATGGCCCTTCTACTTAATAGCTATATGTGTTCAATAAAGTCAGTCTTCACATACATACAGGCACTTTAAAAACTTTTTTTTCACGGCGTGTAATCACTGTCAAAGAAAACCAAATTTGATATTAATTAATGATAAATTCATGTTACCATTTCAGTACCGTGGGGTCTGCCATCAATGAACTTTGGTAGAAAATATTCCCATAACCTTCGTTGTCAGAGGAATGAATAACTTATTATTATATAACTTTCAGCATTATAAAACTTTATCTATGGGTAGTTATAAATCGATAAGGCTGACAAAATATTGGTGTACAGACAACATAATGTATACATTACTGTACATTAAAGGGGCATTCTTTATTAGTGGTGTAAATATTGTATTCTTGCAAGAAATAATGACATTTGGTTATCTTATAGCAGCAGAGGTAACCTTAATAAACAGGGAAAATCATATCTTAATGGGCTTTGAGCTGATACCAGTGTACATTGAATATTATTAAAGAGATTGTTACAAATATAGTTTTGGTAGTAACTCGATGTAATTAATATGTTGATATGATGTCACTAGAACTACAGTTTCTTTTATGTGTGTTTGATGTAATACTGTGGAGACATTCCACACACTGACAATGTGCACTGTGCTTACCACTGACCTGGTATGCAGGGTATTACCCATATGTGTACGTGCTTGGTTGTGTGTGGCCCTGGAGAACTTATTTCTTCTAATTTTTTTGTAATCTGTAGGATAAATGGTATTCGATTACTGGAGTTAACATTTTTTTTAGAGCTTTGCCATGAAATAAAAAGATTGTCTTAAGCAAAAGTCTTTTCAATATTGAAAACCACCCTTTAGGTGCAACTCAAGTCCTTGAGGATTGTACATAGGCCGTAGTTTTTGGATGTGCCAGCTTGAACATGGGCATCTCAATAAAAAATCAGACCTTTCACAAAATACTAAATTATCCACTCTTGATAAATGTTCTGTGAGTTACCTTTTTTGGCACAAGGATTGGCTGTAAATGATGGCCCTGCTTGCAGTTAAAAGGTTAACAAAATTGCCCCACTCTGCATAAATTATAGTGGACATGGAAGAAGAAGCATTTTATGGTGGGACACAATGTTCTCTGTGATGGGTGGATTTTCTGATCTTTGCTTAACAAAGCTTTTTTTCAGCAGCAAATGCATATCAAAAGGTGATGGGTGAGGTGCACAAAACAAAGAGCATAGATTTAATCAGCTGCTAAAAGAACCAGCTTCCATCAGCCACGCACCTGGCCAGTAAAGGTCAACTGCACCTTCCAGAGGCAGAGGTTAGGTAACCATACATAGTAGGGTGAAGGCAGGTTCACCTAAACCAAGAAAGATCATGGAAAATGCATCCTGCTGGGATTCACTAACATCATGCCTGCCATGCACAAAAGGATTTTACAAGTGTCCTTACTTTAAAGCACACATTTTCTTAAATATTTTGTGAAGGTTAAGAAATGTCATCATCCCATAATATACGGACATAAAAGCTGTCTTCAGAATTTATTTTATTCTGATCTAAAAGAACCAAGAGCCACTCGTATGCATTCAGACGAAGCAGAGACTTAGTTTTCCCCTTCGACTGCACCTATAGTTTGCAGAGGCCAAAATCCTGGAGATCTTTTGTCTGCATGCAATCTCCCAACAGAATGTAAATGAAGACAACTTCTAGAAAGGACTGTTTCTTGATTGTCAAAGTGTTGGATCTTGGTAGCTTTCTAGTAAAGAAGAGTTCTATTGTCTTTTTCCTTTGTGAATTTTTTTATCAGTCCACCTGGCTGGGACACAGACATTTACACAGCTATCGTCTTCTTAGGTTGGGGGCTGGCCTGGGGTCTCCATGCATAATAGCTCAATTACAGTGTGCACTTTGAGCTGATACTGTACCTTCACTTTATACAGTGTGCCCAAAGTAAAAGAATTTATACCCAGAGTCCCTCAAAACAAAATTATATTGGTAACATGTATTCAAATGGTTATTTTCCAAGAACCTGATTCTCAGAAAAGTAAGATTTATGAGAGCAGCCATCTTGCCGTTTTAGGAGGCAACATATGCCTGTACTGTAAACTTGTTATTTCGATATGAAATCAGATCAGTAATTTAAGTCCTGGTCAATACAGGAAAGGTTTTAAAAAGTTAGTGTCTATGACTTATATTTTAACAAATCTCTTCTTTTTTAATTTTAGTAAATAATGGTCAGCGCAGGCGAATACACAGACACAACTGTTTCCTGAAGAGGTGTATGCCCCTGCATTCAAGAGTGCCTTTCCCTTGAGGTATGTATATTTTAATAATATGAGCTTCTGCTCTTTAAAAAGGTCTGTTACGATGGTAGACTCAAGACATCATGCAGAAGTCTCTTATATCTTGACATTGGGATGACCATGTCGGCCATTATTCTCTGTATGTGCCATGGCTAAAATGGCTTACCTGGTCACCTTCCTTGGCACATCATGTAGCCAATATACACAGTAGAACATGAGTACCTTTGACCAAACTGTGGACTACTTGTCCCCCATAGAGTTCCTTAAACTGATGTTGAAAATTGCCCTAAATGTTTCTTCCAACATATGCAGCTTTTATGGCATTTGGAGAGTGGAAATGCAAGATTGTATAATGAGAGTTCTGGAACTGTATGCATAGTTGGTGCAGCCGGTCATCACTAGTATAGAATTAAGATCTTATGTCAAAAGCTGTCTGGATAAACCGAACAGACCTCAATTAAAATACTTCATAACAATTTAGACCCTTTCTCAGTGAAATCACTTAAGCCTGGTTTCTTTGTTGTAGGCTTGATATATCACCATTATCCTGGGAAACTGCTTTTGTGAAGAATAGAGCAGCTAACTGCTTTCTTTTAACATATAACAGCATTTTAAAACCCACAATATTTCTTGTCACTTTATATAACAATGGGTTTGACCTCAATTTCAATCAGGTTAGTTGACAAGGGTAGAACATAACAAGAAGCTCTGTATTGGAGCCTGGTGGTGCGATGCTTTTAGACATTTTAAAGCTGGAACCAGTAAACTAAGTACTATGACGATGAAACCTTGTTCACCTAAAGTCCGTTTATAGTTAAGAAACGACATTGTTCGGTGTATGGCCTACACATTACAGCAAAGAGATGTCGCCATTTAGCTGTAAACATATTTCTATTATGTACTGCAGGTAGATTTTAATATGCATACGCTCAATGTACCATTTACGACCCACACAGTGGCTTGCATTTCTTTTGATCTATATATTGAGTAGTAACCAAATGATGTGGCCTGCTTAAAGGTGGCCCTTTCAGATACATTATACACCCACTTTTACGGATGTTTGAATGTTAGTCTAATGTACGTATACAAAGCTAAGTCATTCTCTGCACTGATTTGATAATTGACTATATGAGACACCAAACTTTTAACAGACATGGGTGAATTCTTTGAATGTCAACTGACTCCCTACTCTGGCTCATTGATGGAGCAGGTCACATAAAAAGCTTCTTTTTTTTTTTTACTCTATTTACAAAAGAATAAGAGTGATGCAGATCTAAACACAGAACAGCCAATCTCATTAACATTTAAATCAGTGAATTCTCTCTTTAGCAAGTATGTAGGGACACACAGACCCGATTGCCTGTCTGAAACAGGCATAATACACCATTAATCCTGAAGTGTCTGCCTCTCAGTTATTCAAATTGCTTGTTCTCTAAAACAACTTTTTTTTTTTTTTTTTTTTTTTAAACATAAGTGTCCTATGAGACTTATCCCTGGCAATTCAAGATACCGTGTAGCATCAATTTCTCAGCCCTGGAAATCTACACCTCAAAGTGGCTAAGCTCCTAAATGAACGTTGTTGGCTTAATTCTGATTCCTAATTAGAACATGTCCACTTCACAATAGAGCCATATGATTAATTAAGCTCGAGTTAGCAGCGTCTGGACACCATAAAGGTTTTAGAATGATATATGTGGGCAGGTCAGAACACATAAATACCGACACATTGTCAGGGGAGCTGGAAAGAGCCTGTGTTATGGTGGGCACTTTTATTACACACACATTTACACATTTGCCAGCTACCGGCACACAAATTATATAAACATCTTAACGAACCATTCACATAATACAAGCAAACACTTAGTTAAGAGTCACTTAGGGACACTATTCCATTTTTCAAGCTTCATAAAGCTTCTGTATTTCTCCCAGACCAGTAAATATATGGCTATGGAAAAGACGCATAGAGATCCAAAACTACCTTATAGTGTGTTTGGTCCTTAAATTGCAGTGATCACTCACTTATACAAGAATTAATGAGACATTTTTTTTATTACCGTAATATTACAGATTTCTACAGAACAGAATATTTTGAGAACACATCCTGGGCAAGTTAGCAATAAATTTAGACTTCATTAGCTAATACAAAATACATCTATACTAGAAGAACAGTGTATCTTATACAAGATGTACTTCAGTACCCTATGGACCCTGGGGATGCACCTTGAAATCCCAAAACTGAATCAGGTTTTGCTGTCAATAATTTTTCAAGGGTGCATAGACATCAGATAACTAAAAGTTAGATATCCGACGACCAGTAACATTCCTTTTACTCTTTTCCATGCAGAGTATTGTACGGGATGACAAAGACTACTCTGCTTGAATGGTGAAAGGATATAAAACATACTTTTTATTGTGCACAGAATTCTCTTTTTCTTAGCCTGCTGTTCAGTAAAGTGATATGTGTATTTGACCTTTCAGGAATGTTTTCTCCTTGTCACTGCCATATGTAACTGCTTCTTTAAGGCAGAACCATTACTCAATGTGAAATATGCTATTTGGCTAAGGAGTAATGGAAAAATAATTGTTGTCATATAAATCAGATGTTATCTGTCCCCATGGGAAATAGGCACCCTGAATGCTGTCATCTGGGGCTTAATAGCCAAAAGAAAAGGAAGACAGCACAGAATGTAGTTATTTTTCTATTATGCACAAAGAAATTAACACAAAATCAAGATTATGCAATTATAATGGAAAACGAGAATGTAGAAATTCATTAATTTAGACTAGGCTAATTTGAAAAAGCAGACATATTTCTACTATTAAGATGGCAATCTATATATAATATATAGTTGTCAGCTATCACAATTTGGTTAGTGGTAGCCCTTAGAGCAGGACTAGTAGCCTCGAGGCGACCACCAAATATTAATTTTGCATTGAAGGCATGCAGGGCCACCATCAGAAATCTTGGGGCCCAGGATTTGCTTAACGCCTGGGTCCCTATGCCCCATCCCATCAGCCTACCCCATGTCCATCCCACTGTTCCACACATTGCTCCACCAATCACTCCACCTTAAACACATCTTATAAGAACAGGGGAAAGCATAGGGTTAGTGGCTTCTGGGTGCAGCATTTCTTCAATGCCCCCTATAATGAAAACGCATATATACTATCATGCAAACTCACTGTAACACTGTACACTTACATTCTTTCTCCTTTTTCCTGACTAACATAACAGTACGGACACACACACACACTAACAGACACACATACAGCAACATACTTACACGCATACACTAACACACACATACAGCAACAAACTTTCACACAAACATACTTACACACATACACTAACACACACATACAGCAACAAACTTTCACACACTAACATACTTATTTACACTCCCACACATACAACCTACTTGTAGAGAACTGAGCATACCATAATATAGTACACCATACATAAACATATACAGTAGGTACATAAAGCATAATAGTACAAAATTGTGGGAATTATGAAATTAACATGGTATCTAGTTGCACGGCTAAATAAGAATATGATTAGAATAATTACATTTACTTCATTCACACTCTGGATAAGGAAGATTAATATCAATTTGTTAATGTAATGTCGTGTTATAACTTTAGATCTTTTTTTGTTTCTTTTGCCACTGCTGCAGATATACACGAGCAGTTATTATTACTACAATAGATTGCTTGCTCTGTATGGTATGAAAATCACTTACCAGCAGAAATCCGCTATCTACATTGTCCTTAATAGCAGAAGAACATAAAATTGGCGTTAGATTTACACAGTGTCTCCTTACAGCACTTTAGCCGCCAGATCAAGTGATACATTATTGCACTGGATTGAAAAGATAGGGCTCTGTTTGTTAAATATCACGATCACTAATTGACTGATACTGTGCCTATTAAAACACTACTATCTCAAGGGCTTCCGCAATCCTATTGAAAACCTGAAAGCGATGATGAATGAGTGGTCTGATAATTTATCTGAGAGTAACAGAACGTATTTACCATTGGCCCTCATTGAAGTGAAGTAGAAATAACCCATATCAAATGCATATGAGGGCATTTAACTTCCACTGTAAACGTCCCACCCCATTAGTCCAAATAAAATAGCCCGCAGTAAGAAATCATTGTTTAAATAAACACCATTGTCTGCCATTATCAGGTATTGGAGAAAAAAAAAAAGAAGAAAAAAAAGCAGCTTGAGGAATGCAGCAAAGGAATGCAGTTTTATATTCACATTATTATATGTCTTTTAAGAATCAAAGGAAATTGTTTAAAAACATAGAATTTCACGATCTGAGCTGATTTAAAAAAGGCAGTTTAAATAAAAAAAACAAAATAGAATGTATTACATTACCATGAAACACCAAATTAATGAATTGCTAAGGGACAATCTAGTTCCCTTAGCAGTATTTATATTTTTCATGAATGTTAGAGCCCACGTTCCCAAGCATTTTACTGCACACAACTTGGTTTACACATTGTTTAGTTACTAAAGGTAGAAAACGAGGTTCATTTATGTCCTCCCCTGGTTGCCTGTACCTAAACCATTAGCATATACACTTCTTGCACATGCTCTGTAGCACCAGAGGATTCCGCTATGCATTTAATATGAAACCAAGGCTGGTGTGCTCCTTGAAAGAAATAAAACATTTACATAGTCATTTGAATGTTTGTTCAAACCAATCACCATTTTTTATCAAGACAAAGGAAACCAGGTTTAACCCAGGCCGTTGCCAAAGCCAACCGAAATGTAACTCTTCTCCAGCTTTCCATTTTAGTTCAAACTTGCTTGTACACAGTGTTTGAAGAGAAAACTAAACAAGAAACAAAAACTGTCTGCGCTTCTTACCCTAATAAAGTTGGCAACAAATATATAAACATAATATAAATGAGAGGTTATATTATGTTTATATATTTGTTGCCAACTTTATTAGGGTAAGAAGCGCAGACAGTTTTTGTTTCTTGTATACATTGTACAGCCAATACACTGTTTTTGCAGCATGCTTACACCTGTTTGGTAGGCCTCATATTACACATTTGTATTATTTGAGCCTGTGACTAGCTTAGCGCACCGACATTTTTTCTTTTCCCAGAAAACTAAACAAGTTTGCACCCGATGGGCACCTTGTATGTATGTGTGCAATGAGGATTGTTTGTCACTAAGGATGAGTTGTCGCTGGCATTTTTTATTGGGCGTTTGACCATAAATAGGCACTGCCTTTTCCCTGAATACAAACCCTGACAAGCTTTACCTAATATTCAAATTTGCTATCTTGTTTTTACAGAATGTGTGCCAGGATTCTGCAAGGTGCAACATCTGCAGAAAACGTCTTTCTTCCATCGGTGATCCAAACCGCTGATATTGACTACATGGGCCAACACCGTGCTTCCCTTAACTCGCCCACTGTCTGGGAGAAACTGTACGACATTCAGGAACATTGCCAAGGACCAGGCTTGACCTGAATAATTATTTTGGAGACTTGGACAAGAAAAAGCAAAAATGCAAATTGGGCAGTAATGCAGACTGCCTAAATACCCAATGGAGAGAGCATAAAACAAGTGCCTGGACAACAAAAATATAGGATTGCATGAAATAATTTTTTTTTATATTTTTCAGTATTAAACAGTTTACCATGGTAGGACAGAATGGGTTCACCCAGGGAGGATTGGCTACTTTGTACCCCAATTTTACATTCTTGTTAAACAGAGGACTATAGCTTATAAAACTTTGATCATCCAAATGCTAAACTTCACCCTGCCGGTACTTTTCAGTATTCAGGGGAAAAAATTTGTAAATAATATTTTATGTATATATTAATGTATGTATAAAAAATGTTTATGCAAGCATGTAGCAAACTGCAAGGTACATGTTTTGAAAACTGTCTTTGTAGATAAGTACATATTTTTTCTAGAAAACACTTTTTAAACTACAAAAATGTAAGTTCATTAAAACATCACGTATAACATTAGTAAAGGATGTCTAAATAAGCTTCAACTAAGCCGCCCACTAGGTAGATTCAGGAGCCGAGTTACCACGATTTAAAAGTTTAGTCTGTTCCATCTATGCACCCTCCATGATTTTTTTTATATTAAAGCGGACATATTTTTTTTTATATTAAAGTTCAAATCACTAAATTAACCCTTGTGATGTTGTTTACAAATGTATATAATATTGTATACAATGAAACCAGATCTACTAATCTATTGACTATTTAATATGCTAGTATTGACATGTGGCCCAGTTAGCGTAAAGTAAAGTAGCCTCTTGTGTTTAATGCAAACCCATCCTATGAATTACACTGATTGCCAAGCAAGAATGAAAAATGTATCAGTTACCCTGTAAATGTATTTCCTGGAAGAAGAATCCTAGATGTTAGCAGGTGGAACAGAGCCTTGAGTTTTAACCATGTTTATCTTGCACAGTCCCTATAAACACCTTATTGAGAGGAGAGAATAGGAAAAGTCAAATTGTTATGTAAAGGAGGTGTAGGAACACCCCACACCACCTCTTGGATCTTTAACACCAATTAGCCATTGGCAAATTTTGAAATGTATACACAATATGAGGATATACAATTTTGTACATATCATAGTATTTGCCCTGGATAAAGGAACACATGTAAGGGTTTATTCAGTAAACTGTCACTTATAGATAAATTGGGGAGTACCGTTTCGTCATGAACGAACAACCTCTAAAAGAGGTTCCTGTGTGAATGTGTGTACATAACTCATAGTTATCAGATCTTCAGAAATGTATCTATGGAATCATATTGGGCCAACTCAGGCCTTGCAGGAGAAACTTGCAGTGTTGGCCCTTCATAATACTCAATTCAGTGTTACATCGGTGAGACATATTTCAACGTCTCCCATCATCCATGAACTATAGTAGTGTGTTTAGCCAACAATCTCTAGACTTGGATACATTACAATGTGTACATATGAAAATTGATCTGTTTATAGTATAGTTTTGAGATTAACCGTTTTGCATACATTTTATTCTTTGTAAGTTTTGTGTCCTATGGAGCCGTTTTATTTGAGTTTATGTATGTATATTTCTTAAACTATGCACTTCCGAAAACCTATTATGGTAATAAACATTCTCTTTTTTAATAAACTGTATAGTTATTGAATATATAATCCTAATCAGAACACATTTTTAATGGGGGAAGACATGACATTTTATTATGTTCATCAGGACTGGATTGAGGATAATAAGGCGACCCTGGTGGTTTAAGGGATGTTACAGGGTGAAGTACGTTACGTTTTTATGCTCGCATAGCGTGCGGCCAGACACATGCAGCCAGCGGTCGCACAATGCAGCGCCCAACCTGGAGCAGACTGGGCAAGTATGGGAAAATGTGAGGTGGTGTGCGCATTGTCCCATTATAAATTTAGATTATAAGGTTCACCTTGTTGATGCAGAGAGCCAGTATTGTGTTTTTAAATGCCAGGGCCAGCATTAGCGGCATTTTAAGACCCTCTGGGCACCCAGGGTGTCCATACCCACACACAAAAAAGAAATCTCCTTTTCAAGCAACTATCATACCAGAGGGAGGATAATGTTGCTAATAATATTCAGTGGTGGTGTCTCAGCAGATTATCATTAGATCTCTAAGCATGTGTCTAGCGGTTAATCTGCCGCTGCGAACAATTACATAGATCTATTTAGTGTCCGAGCTGTAAAAAATAGGATTTGGGAAAAGTGTCCAGAACAGATCACATCACACTGCCACGTAAGAGAGAAAGCGTGATTTTGAAGCTGATCACTAATGGAGTGACCACCAAGTTTGGCAGGTTTTTGGAAATACGTTATAACCTTAAATAGGCAATTTGCTTGTTCTATTAAAAAAAAAATACAATAGAAAACATGTATTTATAAATCCTTTATTACTAACTGCAAAAGGTATTCATTTAATAACGAGTAAAAAAAAAATATGTCGTATAAAGAGAGGTCAAGTGTCAATATTTAACCTTGAATAATACTTTAAGAATTCATTAAATATAGGGTGACTCCTGGGGGGGCACACACAAACATGCCAGTATTTTCCACTGTAATTCATTATATACTATTTAAAAAAAAATACATAGAACAAAAGAAAATATCAGAAGTATATCACTACATGCAGTATGCCTAGTTAAGAGCCAGGCCCTTGCCAATCATTTTTTCCTTCTCTCCTTAAAGTTTTTACATTTTGAGATACAACTCCATACAACTGTTTTGTTAAAAAGGTCAAAGACACCTTAAGTAGTCACAGTTTTAGGTTGATTAACGCCTGAAGCTGCCATTATTAATTCACCCCAGAGTGTAAAAGACGGCAAATAATTACAAAACCACTTTAGATCTTAACACCTTAAAAAAATAAAATAAAAAAGGTTATATAAACCCTATTTATAGCTTAGTGAACTGCAAGACAATACTTATGTGGATACCGGTCCAAATTAAACAAAGAAATAATCAAAGTCAAACATCACGTCAAATGCACGTAGATTCACATCAAAACAGAAAAAGACATTGGTAAATATTGCAACAACGCACTTTGCATTTAGCATATGATGTTCCCCTGCTTGAAACCTACACCCCACCAATGGGTCCTCCCCATACTATACCTATCCATTATTATACAAACCTCGAGTATTTAAGATCTTTTGATAACTATCACTTCCTAAATCTACCTTTCAGTAGGTTCATCAGTTAGAGGAGTCTTTGTGAGACCTTTGAGATCTTTGTCTGCTTGGTAGACATGGTGAGACCTTTTCACAAAAGGTGCAGACAGTACATGTTAATTTTTAACTAAAGAGGAATGGGAAAGTACAAACACAGGCAGTGTCTTAGTTCATGTGGTGTAGTACTGGAGTCCTGCAGGTTACATATGGGCTTCATGGAAAGAAAAAAGTAGAAATGCTTCATTATACCTCATCATGTGATAAAATTTCAATCAACCACATGTCATCAGTCAACAACATTGACGCCAAGACTTCATGGAATATCCCCTATTACTGGACCAGGACTATTTTTTTATTTTTTTTTTAGTACTTTTAATTACTTTAAGTCCAAAATCTCACTACAGTTGCAGGACATCTCACATTAATATAATATAGCCGTAAATAATAAATTGATAGGTTAAGTTGATACCCTTTATTTGACGAGAATACTAAATGTAGAGTTACAAAGCTTTCAGGAGCTCAGAGGTTGTGACTTCCATGGTTTCCATCTGCAGAAGAGACCGCTGAGGTCCCAGAAACTTTATTAACTTCCATTTTTTTTCTTAAAGTATCAACTTCAACTAAAGACTTGAGCCACACTTAAACAATCCAAGTAGCTTCTTAAAAGAAACCAAAGAACTGAAAAGTGTTCAGTTTTTCAACACTACAGTAGGATATTGGCACATCAAAGCAAAAAAAACAGAGAACTTGCCACTTGCAAAAACCACTAGCAATGAAATCCTAACATTTCAAGGGCATGATTGGGAGTTTTTTATTAAAAATATTTAATAAAAAAAAGCCTCAGATATGACTGTATAAGCTGTTAATGTTCAAGGAATGCTGGTCAGTAGAGATTACCATCAATATTTATGGCTTTTGTGCATCCTTCATATTATTAAGTATATCTATGGTCCATGAACAATATATCTCAGATTTTTACCTAGATTTAAAATAAAATATATACACTGGCTTTAAAAGCTTTAGGTACGCTAATTTAGTGAATAAAAATAGATAAAAAATATATGATACAGGATGTCTTAAAATGGTTTAGTAAACAATTTGAAAATCAGTATGACGTTTTTTGCCCAATGAAAAATCGGTTAAATTTTGCAGTTCTCCATTTATATTTACATGTGGAAACTAAACTCAGATCGCTGTATACTCATCCTGAAATCTTCATATAAATATCTGGAGATATTACCAGAAAAAGTCTACACCAAATCATTTTTATTAAGGATTTCTTTTTTTAATCAGAGGACATTCTTTTTTAAATATATATATATTTAAATATATATTTAAGTCATCCAAAGGCTAGTTATTCGTTATTGGAAATAGATCATCGAAACAGAATGAACTGTTACCAACATTTTGTAAAGTGCAGAGCTTCATCAGTCAACAAGAATGGCATGTGACCGTATTGCACATCCTAACTTTGATGTGACGTCAGAGCAAGTAACTGCTTACTCAGTACAGCATTGTGCCGCTGCAGATACTCAATAGTATCGCCCTGTTTTTCAATTACTTCTTCCAAGCTTGTCCCTTCCCTGTAAAAAGAAAAAAAAAGGTAGTTCAGTATTTTTTTTTTAAATCACTATTATGCAAATAAGTCTACCTTGCTATCCAAAAATCGTTGGAAAATATCTTCATCATGCTGCATTTCACACATCACCTCGAATATAATCTATCAATTGTCTAAAACATCCCTTCTAGATAAACTGGTAATAGAAAATTTACAGTATTCCCTTTAGATCCTAGAATAGCTTTGTAACTAATTACTAAAAAAAAAAGTATATGCAAGTGCAAATAAAAATGAGCAGTTAACAAGACAGCATGTTGGAAGAACGCCACACAACTCTTGACTCATGGTATTCCTTTTTTACTTCTGCAGAATTCTAACAACTTTTAAGAACATCAAGGAGAAGTCTAATAAAGAGAGCAAGTTGGCTGGGCTGTTTAGATTCAGAGCAATTTTGAAGGGTGGCTGATCTACTAAGCCACTGGTTAAAAACCAACATCTAGGTTATGGAGGCAACTAGCAACAGAGAACATACATGCCACAGGCACTGACCATCCAAAAAAAAAAAAAATATATCAAAATAGTGATTTAATATGTATTCTTTTATTGGTGGGGCTGCATGGAGCACTGGAGCGCCATGAAAACGAAGCATGTTTTGGTGTGTGTGTGTGGGGGGGGCGGGGGATGCCATTATTACATATTTCCAGCTTGTTACCTGAATCCAATTTCTGGATTTAAATGACTTTGATATGCATGAATCTTCTCCTCTTCAATGATATCTGGCCGAGGCATACTGCTGTTGAATCTATATATTTTCACTAAAAAAAAAAAAAAAAAAAAAAAAATTGGATTAGGTTTTTGGACTTATGACCTTATGCCTAAAAAATAAAACCAAAACATTTAAGTCCTTATGTGACTCATGTATGAGCGCTACATGTGATCACGAGTTACGAAGGAGCAGGTTTCTTAACCCCTTAAGGACAATAGGGGTTATTACTCGTAGTATATTGTGGGACAATGGCTATTTTAACATTTTTCGGTGTTACTGTTTAGCTGTGATTTTCTTCTTTCTCATTTCGCGCTCCCACACATATTATACATTGTTTTTTTCAGGACAAACAGGGCTTTCTTTAGATACCATTAATTTTATCATATCATCTAATTTACTATAAAAAAATGATAAAATATGGGGATTTTTTGTTAAAAAATTACTTTTTCTCACTTTTTAAACAAAAAACTTTTACTCATCTGCAAAAACTAATGAAAAAACCTACTAAATAGATTCTACTATTTGTCCTGAGTTTAGAAATACCCAATGTTTTTATGTTTTTTTGCTTTTTTCTGCACGTTATGGGGCAATAAGTACAGGTAGCGTTTTGCTATTTCAAAACCTTTTTTTCCAAATCTGGTAATTCTTCCCCCCATGTGCCATTTCGGGTATCTTTGAAGCCGGCCAATGCAATTTACCCCATCAAGTCATATATTTTTAAAAACTAGACACCCCAAAGTATTTCACATGCTGGTAATTTAACCCTTTCCATGCACTAATTTTACCACCAGCCTTTGTGAAACTTTATGGTAGTAAATTTTTTTGTATTTTTTTCACACACGTTGTACTTCAGGTATAAATTTATCGCTCCTGGTATATGTCCGTGTCAAACAACACCCCAATATGTGTTCAGTAACATCTCCTGAGCGCAGTGATACCCCACATGCATGGGTTTGTTGGGTTATTTGGGAGGTAAAAGGCCGCCTTTGTGAGGTGTGTATTTTTTGGCCATTTAGACATCTGATCCTACTGCCCCCATGTCCCATATTTGGGACATCTTTGAACCCGGCCAATTCAATTTATCCCATCCACTCATGCATTTTGTAATACGAGACACCCTATGGGCATTTGTAATGCCAATATTTTAACTCTTTCCATGCTGGAATTTTTGTAAAGATAAAGAATTTTAGGACTTGCTTATTAATTTTTTTTTTTTTTTGGTGACAGTGGGGATTTTTATATGTTACCATATTATTTTTATTTTTTTAAACATTTTTTTAAATTTCTTTTTTTAAAAAATTTTTTAATTTTTTTTTTTTTTTTTTTTTTTTACTAATCACTCATTAGTGAGCTGGGCTCCATTGACCTTGCATGGTTGGATGCAGTACCTGCATTCAACCTGCAGGAGGAGCTCGAGAGTTCACAAGAGGGTCTGGATAGACCCTCTATGAACTCATTTCTATTGTTGATGCCATCCTGTGAATGACGGCAACGTCATTTACAGGATGGCACTTGTGGTTGCTCCTCGGAGCAATCACAAGGCGATCGGGGGTCGGGGGGTTGTGTTGCTACATGCCTCGATATCGAGGCATGTCAGTAACACCATTTATGCTTAGGAAGCGATTCAGATCGCTTCCTAAGCTGTTTTAGCCGGGCGCCGCCGAGATCTTTCATGATCGGTGCGGCGGCGGCCATTTTTCTTCCGGGGAGGGCTGCCAAGGGCTGCCCTCCCCGGATCCACGGTCAGCCTCACTTGGGAGGCTTCCGTGGATGCTGCAAAGCCGCCGATCGCGGCGAAAACATGTACGGGCATTGTCGTTAACCCGTTGCACGGCAACCCCGTACATGTACGTGGATTGTCGTTAAGGGGTTAAGGCCCCCAGTCTACAAAAACCAAAGCGTTAGACACAGTGGAGCATCTCTGATGATTGCTCCATTTTTGACATTACGACTTTTTATACATAAACTCCGATAATGGTTGACAGCCATATCGACAGCCTGTAGGAGAGTCAGGCACAATGGCTGCAACGCTGTTGAGTTTCAGAAGACAGGCAACCTACTCAAGACGCGTCTCTGTAGTGAATGTAGTGCACTAGCAATTTTAGGAGAGTGAAATAAAGAAATTAAATGTCTGTGTAAAACCATGCCATGGAGGGAAGTTTAGCTGTACTTTTAGGGACTTAAATCCTGGGCGAGCAGCACCTTGGTATTTCCAAGTCTAACGCAGGTCCTGCCCCATTTATATGCATTTCAAATAAACTATAAAAACAGATTGTTGAAAGGGGTTTATTCATGAAACAAAAACATTGCTGTATGGTGTCACTTTCAACACTAACTTCACAATGTATAATGAAGGTCCAACTCCAGTAAGCTTGTCCAACTAGAAGTGTTTGATTGGCCTAATATAAAGTACACTTGTTGAAAGCAACCACCCTAACTGAAGTATGCATTATTCAGGGCCAGCTCAGTGCTTCTAGCAGCAGAAAGTTGCAGGGCTGGCCACTAATAATGCATTGTGTAGTGAAGGTTTAGAAGCTACATTCAAAAAGTGGCAAATTTCATCTGCAAAGGACACGTGTGAAATAAAATCAGTCTTAATCCTCTGCACTAAAACATAACAGATAGTTGTTAACTGGGGCATTTATATCATGTTTACTGCACCAAATCATACAGATATGTTTGTTTTAAATGAATTGTTTCATAGACTCACTAACACTATTTTAGTGGGATTAAATAAAAGATTATTAAACCATGTAAGTATTTAACAAGTGTGTCTTAAGTAGGGTTAGGAACTATACAAAAATGTGAAAAAAAAAAAGAAATAAATAAAAAGGTTGTCATAGGGCCGTGCAACCAAAATAGCAGAGGAAGCCTTTAGTTCTCCTCTCTTAAGGGTAGGCAAGCAGGGACTGAAGTGGCTATTGCTTGCGGACTTTTAGAACTAGCTAGGATTTAGCCGATAAACATTTAATTAGTTAATTATTGCCACATAACGTACTGTCCTCAGAGCCTGTAGCTCTAGATTAGATGGTCCCAATTAAATCTTTTTTTCTCCTCTGATTCTTAAATTTAAATACTTTGCATTGGTATTTTCCCAATAGAAAAAAAGCAGATATTGCAGTAAACAAAAACACCAATCTATAAAAATATCCATATTATTGGTTGTCCTAGTCTTCCAAGCGATCACGCAACTACATAGCTGCCCATACACAACGCCCCCATTAAATTGTACTATTGTCCCACTGCATACAAAAGGCAAGGTTCTCCCTCTTTTGTTTCTAAAGACCACCTGCTAGCTTAAGGACAGAGTATATGGCTTTACCAATTCCAGCCACAATGGTACCCCACAGAAGCACACGAATATCAAACAGCGGGTTGTAAAGTAATCAGACAGGCCACCATCAGATAGGTTGTTGGTGGTCCATCCCAACCTCCTTCATTCAACATTGCGTTTTAGAGCAGGATGGCAGGGTACTTCAGAGCCATTCAAGGAAGAAAATGAAAACAAACCAAACGCAGCCATAAACCAGGACAAAGCCACATACGTTTGGGAAGCTGTTCATTTGGTGGTAATAATAAAAGCGCAATCCCTTTAATTAGAAAATGTTATCTATGAAGCGGAATTAGCCGACATTCCAATAAGTGTCAATAATGACGTTTACACATGGCACACTATAAAGTGTACAGGACACACCATACAGTATTATGTGAGAAAGCCTCCGCCATCCAAAGCAATGTAGTTAGAAGACTTCAATATAAAGAAACAAATATAATAAACAGTATAAAGAACCTACATTTACAAACAATTGACACCTTACGTGAATAGACAATCCCCAAGTGATTGGATGAGATTTACTTGGACTGTGTGGAATAATATTATCTTAATCCAACCGTAGCACACTTTAAACAGACAATATTTTTGAACACGTCAACATGCGATTAACCAGTTACATTTTAAATACAAGATAAGCAAGAAAAGTGAAAAGGGCAAAAACACTGAGATCTCTAGCATGTTATCTCTAAGGGGTCGGTTTTCCTTTATTAATTTAAAGTAGTTAAACACTAAAATTTCCAAAAGCACTGCAGTCTAATCCAGATTTAAAGGGGATATTGAATACACACAAAGCGGATGTTTAAAGCATTCTGCAGAATCTTTAACCGGATAGAGTTACGGATAGAATATGATGCGCTTCCGCAATGCTGAGGATCAGATTTTTTTTTTCAGTTGAACATATCTTCTGCTAAGCAGCTGAGGGGTATAGAAACAAAACAAAATACATAGAGATGAACCTAATGAATCTTGGAGAAGCAAAAGTTAATTATAAGAGAAGATAACACCATCATAGGAATGAAAGTGCATACAAGGTCGGGAATGTTCCTTTAATCAATGGGCTATGTGAAAACCTAAAACTATAAGGAGCTATCTGTGACAGCTTAAATGGGTGTAGTAACGTGCACCGCAGCTACAAGCTGTTAACACCTGTCATCATGTGCCACATGCCTAATGCATTTTGCTTTGAGCAGAAGGGGTAATTATAAGCCTGGTGCAGTGCAGAGTAAGAACAGGTGGATGACTTTCTATTAGCCCATTCACTAAGAAGCTGAAAGAAGTCTCTAAGAGATGAGACAAAATCGGATGCTCATTGTCATGCCATTGGTAAATGACTACAAATTTATTCAAGAAACTTTTATAATATAATGGCAATGGTTTTAAAAACAAATACTGTTAAACAAAGTTTACATATCATTACAGTTACTGTAATAAAAACAGCAATCATTTTGACAAGGATTCTGGAAAGAACTTATTATATCACTCAGTGGTCTATTATTATTATCTTTTATTTATATAGTGCCAACAATTTACGCAGCGCTTAATACAATACATATATTCAAGGGGTCTGACAAGACGAGAAATGATAGACTAAGACAAACCGATACATTAGGTGGAGAGAGCCCTGCTCGCAAGCTTACAATCTTGGTCTATTCATTGAACAGGGAGTTTTCAGGTGATAAGGCCAATTTAAATTACTTCATTTTGAAATATGAAGGACCAATGGTGGGGAGCTTCTCTTGCAAGAAGCATTGAGCTGATCCTGCATAATTGTCTCCTGGATTAGGGAATACACCCTCTATACTCCTTAACACTTCCTATCTGGTGTTCTTACTGTATTATAGTCAGGAGGTCATGAGTGAAAAGGCTCAAATCCTCCAACGCCCTAGCTAGTCAAAAACTTCCACACCAACAGACTCAAAAGAAACACACAAATTTGAGAGCAGATAAGAACCATCAGGCCTATCTAGTCTGCCCATTCTTGCTTGGTGCTAGAAAGAAGTGAACTTCCCTTAACCAGTAAGCATGGAAACGGCAGCATTTATGAATGAGAATTATAGAAACGCTGTCATATTTCTCAAAAGACCAGTGGTGCACTTGCCAATGTGTAATCAATGTTCCTACAGACACAAATGTGTGTGTAAGTATATATAAAATTAAAGTGGACACACAACAACAAAAGAAGTTTACAAAAGGGATTTCTTAAACAAAAACAAATCTCTAAATCCATGCTTTCAGGACATAGAACAATTCAGATCAGAATCAGAAGTGTCCACATTGATCAATGCGTTCTGTCGGACAGCAAAGGGGATACCAGTCATCTCTGTTAGATGTTTTTTTTTTCTTTAATTCTATGTTTAATCCTTACATTGCAGAACAGCTTGGGCCTACATACATAACCTACACTTGAGGAAAGAATTCCTATCTGAAGCAGGTGTGAAGAATCAGGTTTTAAATGCATATTAGCATCAAGCAAGGCAAATCTAAAAAAAGGGAGGCTGTACTTCAAACACCATAAAAATCACAAAAGCCAACAACTACTTAGTGGGCTGTTTATCCAAATTAAATGTAGAAGGAGGAAAGGTGCCAGGGCCACAGAAGAAAAGACACAATGACATCTGCACTCTGAGCACCGAGGATGTGAGGACACAAAACCAAAATAAAAGAGCTATAACTCTTTGATGTCAGGGATTACACGGAATAAAATGAAAAATCTTTTGACTTGGTTTTCAGTTGCAAAACAACAAACTAAAACCTTTACAAGTCAAATACTATAGACACAAGTTCATAATGAGTAAAATACACATCAAAGTAAATCATGGAGATTCAAGGAAAACGTGGGGGGGGACAAAAAAATAAATAAATAAAAAAGGGTAATAAACATACAAAAAGATAAGCTATGATAATTAGGGAGAAAAAAAAAATAAAGTTCACATCGATGCTAAACATGAAGGTTATATATTACGTCCCTAATGCATTTTTACATTACAAGTGAACCTACTGTGCCTGCCATGCTACATATTAGGGACATTTTGAAAACAAAAAGGCGACCCAAAAAGCCAGGATTTCCAAGTACCACTTGTTGTCTTTATCAGCCTTTACTGCACAAGGAGAATAAAAAAAAACAAAAAAAAACAACACAATTTTAAACTGTGCTCTAGAGAATGGAGAGCAGTGTTAAAAAAAAAATGAGGGCAGTTGGGACAATTTACTTTTATTATGTCGAGTACCTTAAAGTTAATTTGTACATGTGAAAAGACAACAGAGTAGCCAGGCTGCTGGCCAGCAGGAAGTACTGTGAGGCATTTCTTAATACGATGCCGTAAAAAGGGACACCCCAGCTATTATGTGTGCCGTAACGTATAGGATAGCTGGGTGTTCCCTTTAACTGATTCAATCTATGCATTTGCATTATGTTGTATAGCTAGACACATTACTAGCAGAAAGGAGGTACTTATGGCCGGTAGCTGGTCAGATCTCACCTAGACCCCATAGCCATGTTAAATAGAGTTCACACACACACACAAAGATTTATATATTTCTATCATAAAAGAGTAAAGGATCTCAATCTATAGTCAGAGAGGGAGTGCGATAGAAACGTTTAAATTATATAATGGGATTAAACAAAGTAGACAAGGGATTTATTTTTTCAAAATGGAGGAGCACGTTAGGACAAGGGGTCATAACCGAAAACTAAGGTGTCAAGCTGTAATGTTAGGAAGCTTTACTTCACCGGAAGATGATAGATAAGTAGAACAACCTACCAGTTGAAGTAATAGCGGTAAGTACAGCGAGAGAAACTTTTAGCCTGAATGGAAGAGCAAGGACCGTATAAGTGGTTTTACGGTAACAAATGGGAAGTCTAGGTAGGACAAACTGTTATATGTCCTTATATGCCATTAAATTCTGTTTCTATTTTTGTATGTTCTCACTGTTCCACTGAAAATTCACATTATACTGGCAGAATCCCTTTTACAAAAATAAGGCTAGGGTAGGAAAATCAAAATGATGAAAATTAGTGATGTTTGTTCCCCTTGGTAAATAAACACACAGCATTCTCATACACTCTGAGTAACTAGCCTGCAGGACTTGCATTTGACATTAACAGGGGGGGATTGTGGCCTTGGTGTGGTGTCTTGCTGCTGTCAAATGACAACAAGCATGAGTGGGCACTTAACACATTTTTGAATCAGTGAATAATGTATGTTCAAGTCAACTATGGTCTCTTTTACGCAGGGGCAAGCAGGGCTCCCAACTTGAGCCACACAGTTGGGAACACCCCACGAGATTCAGCGTCAGTGCTCACTTGTAGTAAAACCATGGGATAATATCATCCCAGGGCTCGGCTTCTTCCTGACCTGTGTTGGGAGAGCAAAAAAATACAAAAAATAAGAGGGAAAGTTTCATGAAAACATAACTAAACTTTAGACCCAGTTTTGCTTCCACGGCTCATTTACACATTTGCAAATCTTATTCTCACTTTGTTGATGGTGAAATATATTTTGCATATATAAGGTGTCATAATCCACCATTTTTACTAGCCTTTCGTAAGACTAAATTTGCAAAGCAGGTGAAAATATAAACATTTAGCACATTTGAATGCAGCACCTAAAGGAAGTATAACTGTTACAAAACCTGCAGTGATGGCTGCTTTTTACCAATTACATCATATCCAAAAGTCCGCACATATTGATAAACCTCACACCTGAGAATATTTTTCTGTTCCAGTATTTACATGTTTAGATGGGATAATGACTTTCATCTATTGACTACATTTCTGTGCTGCCTCTTTATACTTAGGGTAACATTGCCAATAAGGTGTATATAAAAAAGCTATCCATTATATAAATATATAATTTAAGACAAAATAGTAGTTATTGTTCTTTGCCTTTATTCTCTTTTAAGAGGATTCAACATGTACCACTGTGCTGAAGAAGAAAATTGCTGCACTAACAAAAGATTATCAAAAGGATGAAGCCAAAAGATAAAGGATGCTATTTCAGCAGACCCAGTGCACTGCTCTCAAACAAAATGGTCAAAAGGCCAACTTGTTTTCAATTTGTAGCAAGTCACTGAAACCCTACCACTTTATAAATATACACTATATGACCAAAAGTACGTGGACTCCCCTCCCAAATACAAAGTTCGTGTTTCCACTACACCTATTGTTAACAGGTGTATAAGATCAAGCAGATCATAGACAAAAACATTGCCAGTAGATTGGGTCGTATTGGAGAGACAGTGACTTTAAACAAGGCATGCTAACTTCGCCACAAGTCAGTTTGTAAAATGTCTGCCCTGCTAGGTATGCCCCAGTGTACTATTGTGAAGTGGAAGCATCGAGGAGTAACATCAGCTCAACCACAAAAGCTGTAAACCAACGCACATTCACAGGGTGGGCCGGCACACTGCTTATGTGAGTCGCGAGGGAACAGTGCCTGTTCTCTGTAGCATCACTCAACACAGAGTTCCATTGGTGTAAAGCACATCACCTCTGAAGCAGTGAAAACATGTTCTCTTGGGTGATGAATCATGCCTACCGGATTGCACAGAGCCTACTGTAATGTTGGGTGGAGGAGGGATAATTGGCTAGGGCTGTTTTTCAGGATTAGGGCTGGAGCCCTGTGTATGCTGTAGAATTAACATTAGCTCTCACTGGAACTAAGACCTTTAGAAAACGGCATGCTTCCAACTTTGTGGCACTGGTTTAGGGAACGCCCTTTCCTGTAACATAATGACTGTTCCCCTGGGCACAAAGCTCATTGTTTGACAAGCTTGGTGTGGGGGAACTTGAGTCCTGACTTTTGAACACCTTTGGAATGAATTGGAACACAGATTACAAGCCATGTCTTCTAGTTCAACATCAATGCCTGCATTCATAAATGCTCTTTTGGCTGAATGGGCAGAAATTCCCACAGACACATACAAAAATATTGCGGAAAGCCTTCCCAGAAGTGTGGACACTGTTATAGCTGCCAAGGGTTGGGGGTAACTCTATACTAAAATCTATAGGCATTTAGAACGAGATGTCCAACAAACTGATATTGGCATGATGGTCCGGTACATACGTTTGGTCATCTCGTGTAATGTTATGAAGTGTGCAGATCACAATATATGTATAATAGATTTTTTTTGTGTGTATGTCGTGAAAGCTAGAATCTCAACAATCCCTTTTCCAAGTAAATTATTCCACAAATTTGGTTGAAGTGGATTAGAATACATGGGAACTCTCTGGGTTGTAGACTTCCTTCCCCATGTCAGCTTCTTTTTCTTCCAAGCAAGGGTGTGGCATTTGGCCACGCCCAAATTGCACCCACTTCACTGCAACTGCCTATCTGAGGTGGTGCTCTATATGCAGCTGGCTCCGCCTCTTCATGAAGCCTCTCGCCTAGAAGAGGAAGAGCCCCAGGTAAACTACCTTGGCAAATCCCCAGGTAGGTGTATTGGTTTATAGGAAGCAGCCAATTGCACAGGATAGCAACTTACATTTCTAAGCAATCTGATATAAACAAAATGAGTATTTATTATCTAGCCTAAAATACACTTTAGAGTCCTTAATAATTTACAAGGATGTTTAACCAAGATTTTGTGAAAAGTTTGATTGAAACACTCTTGTTCTATCCCCACTAGACTCTGCAAAGCTTGACTAAAGTGTTTTGATCTAGTCTGTGGAAATATCCTTTCATCCTAATTGACTCAACAGGCTAGACAAGAAATAATTTGCAAAAACTGTAAGACAGTATTGAACAAGGTAGGTTTCTGAGTCAGAAAGACCAATTACAGAATTTTCCTTATCTTTGAAGGAACTTCTGAAAGCATATTACCTTGGTGGCAGGAGGGTTGTTCTTACAACACCATACAACCCAGGGCTTGACAAACCCCGGGTGCCAGGTCACTAGGGTGTCGAGAAAACCACTTTCTAGGCCAAGGGCTTTGCGGGACAAGGTGTAAAAACTGTCCAGGGCTACAACCGTGAATCCAGCACCCTACACTTTATTGCAAGGGTGTGGTATAGTAGGAAGCAGGAAAGCGTAGGGTGACTTGTTCAGGATGGCATAAGATAGGCAGCGACGTGCAAGGTCTCCACCATGAGAGAGGCTAGTGTATGTGAGTGTATACTGTTATCAGACTCAGTGTGCATATGTATACTGATAAGAGTCAGTATGCCCACTGCATTGTAGTGCCATATTCAGTGTGTATGTGTGCATATTAATACAAGTATAGTGTTAGTGTGTATATGTTGTTCATAAGTGTGTTACAGTATGGCATTAGCATGAATATTACTCTTGGAGCTAGAGAAATATCGATGCCAACAGAGGTAGAAATCTTAATGCTGCCTACCGCTCCAAAAGGGCGCACAGTGCAGCAGGGCCCTCTGATACTGGAGACCTGGTCACAGCAGCATGATCTGCAGTAGCGCATCTATAGAGGGGCAAGTGGTGAGGCTGCTCCAGACGCACAAAGCAGGGGGCCAGCACCAGACTGGCCTACAAGGGATATTGCGGTGTGCACACTGGCACCACAATCGATAGTCTAGGTAGGAGGCACTCACAGGGGCACCCGCTGCACGATGAGTCTGTCACCTGTGCATAGTGATTAGGGAGCACCAAAGCAGGGTTCTAGAGTGACAGATCTTGTGCTCCCACGACAGAATGGAATGGAGATTATGGAAGAGGAGAAAGGTAAGAAATTGGGAGAAAGGGGTGCTGCAAACGCAAGTGTGGGCAGGCATGTGTGTGTATGTATAGGCGTATATATGGGGGTCAGGCTGTAGCCTTACAATCAGATGGACAGGGACAGGGTGGATGAGGGAGTGGTACATGGGAGGGGCGCAACATTTTATTCTGGCCTGGGCGACCATAACACTGGTTGCACCGCTGATGATCTGTATCCCCTCCGGTTATCCCACTGAATTGTGCAACTGAACTTCCATTAATATATCACCAAGCTACGCAGTCATAAACAAGCCTGTTTATGACTATTTGTCAGCATAGTCTGTAAGCATACAAACCTTGCATTCCTCTTTCAAAACGAGCAAGACATTAAAAAAATCGTAAGCAAGTTAAATCTTTGATGCAGACAAATTAATCAGTTTAATAATTCAATAGGGTTTATGGTTTGCTATAGTTGTTAATGAGACTTTGGATTCACAAATGTTTTAAGTTATAGGTTCAATTGGATTCCAGCAAGGAAAAAAAATAATTGGATGATACATCTGAACTGCAAGGGGCTCTTTTTATGTTTCCACTGACTTACCTGCAGTCCTTGCAATTCTAAGAGACTGAGCAAACCGTGTTCATACTCATCATATTAAAAATATATTTAAGCCTTAAAGTAAAACCTTTTTTCTTGTTTTAAGTGTTTCAGTATATCAGTAAATGGCAAGAAAGTGAAGGTGACATAAATTAAAACCCTGACATCTTCCCATTTAAGGAAAATAGAATTAGACCTGTGAAACTAGAACCCTGGCATTACATGAAGTGAAGTGTCAAGTCCTACATGTTGACGTGCTAAGTCTCAGGACCCCCCTGCAGACACAGAAACTGTCTTCCACAACCTCACAAAACAGGCTTCCAAGGACCCTTGACAATCAACATTTGGTTCCAAACTTTTAACATTCAATTCCTTAAATAGAGTCTTGAAACCCAGTGTATCTAATTTTAGTAATAGAGTCACTTTTATGAACCCATAAAATGGAAGCCAGTAGCTAGCCCTTTTTTTAAGGTCTCAAGTATGGGAACAAGTTCATAAATGAAATGAGAGGGTGACAGTGATATGATTACATGAGCAGTACAATCATTGTAGGGCATCTGTCATCACGTTTCGGAGAACTTGCTTCTGGGCCACTTAACCCCTTCAGCACCGGGACGTACCTGGTACTTCCTGGTTACTGGTCACCGGTAGACCGGGACGTACCAGGTACGTCTCCTCCAAAAAACGCCCCCACATCACCACGATCGCGGTGATCGTGGAGGCGCTGCTGCTACTGTCTGCCCAGGACTCCTGGGCAGACAGCACAGCCTGTCTAAGCCCGCCCCCATGCCTACGATCACTCCCACGGAGTGATTTTGTAGGCAGAAACAGCGATTGCAGAAAGATCTGCAATCGCGGTTTCAGCTGCCACAGGCAGCTTCAGGGAAGGGGTGGGGGTGTTGAATGGGTCCCCACACAAGTGTGGGGACCTGACCCAACACCCCCCTGCTGCCTGATCGCTCCATGAGAGCGTCAGTGCAGCGTTAACCCCTTCAATGCCGCAATCGCGGCATTGAATGCCGCGATCGCGGCATTGAAGGGGTTAATTCCCGTTTTGTAGGGGGCTCTGCTGCTGGTGGTCTGCCTGGAAACCCAGGCAGACCAGCAACAGCAAAAACGAGCCCCCAGAAGTCCTCTGATCAGTCCTGTAGGACTGATCAGAGAGACTCCTCCCCTACAATCTCCAGTCTGTTGGAGATTGTGTCCCAGCTGCCAGAGGCAGCTTCAGGGACAGGGAGACAGGGTTCTTTGGTCTCCACATGAGTGTGGAGACCAGCCCCCCCACCCTCACCCTTCCTCAGTTAACCCCTACCCTCCTCTTCCTCAATTAACCCCTTCAATGCTGCGATTGTGTATGACCCCCATCGCAGCATTGCAAGGGTTAATATTAGTCCCCACAAGCTTGTGGGGACTAAATACCAGTCAATGCTGTGCTTCAATGGAGCATCAGCATTGAAAGAGTTAAAAAAAAAAAAATGTAAAAAATAATAATAAAAAAAATTAAAAAAATAAATTAATTTAAAAAAATTAATAAAATAATAATAATAATAAAAAAAATAACAGCACTGACCTGAAAGTCCAGAGTGCTTCCAGGTAAAATGCTGGGCTGATCAGATCGCTCCTGGCCAATAGGAGTGATCGGATCATTATGGCAGCCCACGGATGACCCTGCTCTACAAAGAGAGAGGGGTCATCTAGGGTAATTATGAAAAAACAAATTATTAATAAATGAAAAAATCATAATTATTACCTGATCACTTGTCGGTGACATTTTAAGTCGCTGATTATTGATCGGTCTCCCTGATTGATGTCAGCGGCCTAAACCTGTCACAAGTAATCTGATAAAAAATATTTAAAAAAATGTAAATGCACATGTTCCAGTTTTGCCCTCATAGCTTCCTCAAATAATGCATGAACCATGCATGTGAGGCTTTGTTGGACTCATGGGATGTTGGTGAACAAAATGTGGTGCTTTCTTCCACTGTTGCACTTATGGTGTCCAAGAAATTCAGTGCAACATTGAAATGTATGCGTTAAAAACGCAATAAAATAATTTCCCTGTGAAGTTTGGCAGACATCAGTGAAGAAATGGCTAACTGAAAACTGTCAAAACTACCCTAGTTGAACACCTTGACTCGTCTACTGTTCATAAATGTATACTTTTATGGGGTAATTTACAGTGGGGGGGCTTCCAAAATCTCCCAAATGGGATATGGGCCCAGGAAACCAATTTCTGAAAATTCCAAATGTGAAAACGAAAATGCGCATGTTCCAGTTTTGCCCTCATAGCTTCCTCAAAAATTGCATGAACCATGCATGTGAGGCCTTGTTGGAACCGGGGGATGTTGGTGAACACAATTTGGTGTTTTTTTCTGCAGTTGCACATATTCTATACAAAATATAATATAAAATCTAAAGCAACATTGCAACATATGCAAAAAAAAAAATAAAAATATAAAAATACCTCAAAATTTGGCAGCAATTGGCGATAAAATCCCTGTTTGAAAAGTGTCAAAATGACCCTAGTTGTACACCTTGATTTATCTACTGTTCATAAACATATAATTTTGGGGGGATAATCAGTATCTGTGACAACTATTGCAGTTATTAGACTACCATGCCAAATTTGAAAAAAATTACATTTCAAAAACGTAATGCATGCCTTGCAATATTTTCCCCTATACTGGTCAAAATAGATAAAAATCCTGGCCATGTTGGGTGGTTTCCAAATCAGGACAACTTAATGAATATATTTGGGATAATTTTTTCCCATTGGTTCAATGTGTGTACAATTTGTATGTATACAAAACTGTAAAAAAATGCTTTTTTTTCATTTTTTCCCCACTTTTTCCAGTTTATTTCAAATAAAACAATGTACTACCCAGCTTAATATGGTTTCAAATGAAAGCCCTACTTGTGCTGAAAAAAACAATATATGATTTGTGTGGGTGCACCACTTGATAAGAGAAAAATTACAGTTGAAGAAAGACATTGCAAAAACACAAAAACGGCTCCGGTCCTTTAGCGACACCCTAGCTTAAAAATCCCGGTCCTGAAGGGGTTAAATAAGCCTGAGGGACACATAATATGCAGGTAATAGGAGAAAAGGGCAAGAAAGCTTGGTCTGTACAGATAACACCATCGAGAGGGCAAACAGAACATCAAAGGCACACAGGGTCACAAGGGAGGAAACACTTCTCATTCCATGGATTGCAAAGAATGGTCTGACCTTCCTAGCAGATAAAACCCACTGGGGAAAAAAACTACATTGTTTCAGTAGAACAGAGTAGAAAGAACAAAAGGAAACCCACACCCCAAAAAAGTGAAAGAAACTGAACACCAGCAGCTACAACGTTAATATGGAAGATTTTTCGAATATCTTTTTTTGTAAGTTGCCTAGCAGGGCATATCTCGACGCTGCATTACTTCAAAGGGAAGAGGGAGAATTCTAAAGGTGATTGGCATTCCTGGAGAATTCCTCCTTTGCATGCTTCTGGGTATTTTGAGTTCCAGGCAAACAATGTAACTTTAATGATGTACTTTCAATTGTTAACATTTCCTGTTTTTCTTTACTAAAACTTTAAAGATTGCCAATTATTATTGTTGAGGCTAAGAAAAAAAACCCCCCGTACATTTGTAAGAGCAGTAAAATTCGTTCTCTGGTATTGTGACACATTGTAAAGAAATAGAAGAAAGAAAACATAGTAGGTTAGTAAGTTTCCCAGCAGGGCAATGATGGTACTTCTCACCTGCATACATAAGAAGACAGGCCAGAGATAGGATCAACTCCAGTATCAGGACACTCAGAATTAAATGGAGATACAGGTGAGCACTGCTTTTAAAGGAGTCCTGTGCAGAGATTATCACAAGTATAGCTGCATTGCCTAAGAGAATGGAACAAAGGGCACAGATTGTTGTCAAACCAAGGTTTCTGGGATAGGAAAATAAACCCCCCACCCCATTAAGCATATCAAAAGTATAACGAAGAGAAAAAAAAAACAACAAACTTTTGAAGCACCTAAAAACATAGAATTTGACCAAAGATAAGAACCACTCAGGCCACAGAGTCTGTCCATTTTTCCTGCTGCAAGAACTGAACTTGTATTCAGAATAGCCGCATGTCTATCCCATGAGTGTTTAAATTACCTTACTGGATTAGCCTCTACTGCTTCTGCAGGGAAGCTGTTCCACTTATCTACCACCCCTTAAGTATAGTATGAACTCGTAAAACTAGCAACTTTTCACAGGAAAAACTTTTCAAGTTTGTTTTTTGTTGTCATGTAAGATTTTCACCTTACACACAAAATACCTGTAACTAAATAGAATAACTCTCAGTCATAACGTACGACAGAGTATAAAGAAATATCTCTTCATTCTCCAGACGCTGTATGTTTTATAATCTGAAGAAACCATTCTGAGATTGCATCCGTATTCCATTTCCTTTTAAGGTGGCTGCCGGAGTGGGGTTTTTTTTTTGCCCATTACTAAAATAACCCTGGTTTTATCATGCAAGCAAATGCTCTGAACGTAAGAAAAAGAAAACATCACCATTTATTTAGGATTGGAGACTAACCAAGCAGCCCAAAAAATCCAAACATGCTTGGATGTTACTTTGACGGGAAATGTAATTACAATGCAAGCAAGTCAGGATAAATGGCGGTCAGGGAAGCAGCTGTCTATGTAGGTCCCAATTGCTTGTTTTTTTCTGCATAAAGGTGATCGGTGCTGCCTATAAAAATAAACCGTCCAGGGAAGAAAACTACTGAGGTTTGAGCTGTAGTTCCATGACGGTCCAACCCCATGGATCTTTCCAGGATGCACTTGGTTTGTCCTGTATAAATGCATATTAAATCAGTGAGGTTTCTTCAAAAGTCTTCTCACCCATTAATTTGCATTATTCAGAGCCAGCTCGAGCCTTGTTGCTGGTTAAACTCGGCAGTGTCAGATCTTCAAAATGAACACCAACATCAAAGAGCTGATACCACGGGTCTCCTGAAAATTCTCGTCTCAACTCTCCCTTTAGTGAATAGATCCAAATATAATATTTTATGTAAACCCATTTTCTGATGCATTCATACATTGTGCAGAACACTGTGATACACACTTATACCCAGCGAACATTCTGAGCTCCTAGAAAGAAAAAAAAAAAAAAAAAAAAAAAGGAAGGATGGATGGATGGAAGAAAGAAAAAAAAAAAAGAAAGAGAGATACAGGAACCAATTAAAGGGATCTGTCTCCTCGACAGGCACACTTGAGATGTTTGGAAAAGTATAGAAGCAAATGTAAATGTACCAAATAAATCATTTTAAACATATTGGGGGTTATTTCATCCCAATGTGCTGAATTGGCACAAACTAAGTTTTTATGAGCAAACTAAATGAAACTAAATTAACAAAACTATACATCTGTGAAGCTGATGGATTACACCCAGCGTTGGAAGCGACAATTACTTTATTTCCATTTGTATTCATCATTTGCACCACTGCCACTTCAAAGAAAACACACATTAACAAAAGGAGGTCTGGGTTATAGACACAAGTCTTCCAGGTACATTCATTCCGACAACTGTGCAATGGGGCTTTCATAAAAAATTAAAGAGAAATGTAGGACAAAAAATGATTTAAATAAACACAAACAAAAAGAATAGTTTTTCAGCCACTGGTGATCCCATCAGTAAAAATGTTAGTCTACCAAAGGTTTAAGGGCCACATATCCTGTTATAATGCAGACCAAGATGGCTGACAGGAGATATTTCATCCCACTTGTGCATCTGTAAGAAAGGGTTTATTCACTTAAGGGATAGTTGTGGTTTTAACACCCTCATTTCACTATTTATTTATCACGTAGGGCAGGTTTCTACAGAAAAAAGGGCTGACTTGATCCTGTATAATGCATTATTTAATGGGTGAGCAGAATTTGGAGAGGTCTTATTAATTTGCCATTATACAGGGCCAGCGAAGCTCTTCTAAACACAGAATTTGAAAGAGGAAAGGAACCATTCGGCCCATGTATTCTGCCCATTTTTCCTGATTTAACGATAAGGATATAAGCGAGTGCTAAAACGCCATGTATGAAGCTACAGCTACACCTTGTGGCTACACAAAGAAGTCCCTGGGATACACAACTTTTGGGCTTTCATGACTTTTCTGGACAAATTACGGTATCCACATCAAACAGAAATCTGTTAACATTATCGTTAGACATTTCCTAATCATGAAACCCCACAAATTCCACATTATGAACATTATTCACTCGGCAATGGTAAATGTCTCACCTGTTGAGTGAATCATTAAAGAAAGACTTTTGAGATGCCGGGTGGACCGATAGACATTAAGGTAGCCGCGGTTTCGGATTTTGTAGTGGTGATACTGAACAAACCTCTCGTTCAACACATGGAGTATCCACAGGACAACTTTGGCAATGACCACAATCGTATTCAGTTTAAAAGGTTGAATGTACGGCTTGCATTTTACTTCATCCCCAGCATACGTACAAAAGTAAGCGGAGACGACCGCCAGAGTTACGAATGCCAACTAGGAAGAAGAAAGAATAGATTATGAGCTTAATATGAAAGCGAAATATTGAAAATAGGCTGCATTATGATAAAGTGGGATCAAAGCTTAGCTACCGCTGATAGTAAATAGATCATGTTTTCTACCAAAATCTTCACATTCTGACAGAGGATCTTTAAGACAGAGTAAGATTCCGTTTGTAAGTGTGCCATATGTGCTCGATAAATAAGAGCTGCCCCATCTCCTTACATCTTATTTGGTACAAATGAAATTAGCATATTTTCTCCATTCCTCCATATCTATATCACCAAATAATAAAATAAACCAGAAATATTAGAACCTAAAAGCTCCTCTGTACATTTATGAACTGTATGAAACTGTTTGCGGGCTTTCTTTTGCATCATCTTTAGAAGAGGCTTCCTTCTGGGACGACGGCCATGCAGACCAATTTGTTGCAGTGTGCGGTCTGAGCACCGACAGGCTGACTCCCCACCACTTCAACCTCTGCAGCAATGCTGGCAGCACTCATATGTCTATTTCCCAAAGACAACATCTGGATATGACGCTGAGCATGTGCACTCTTTGGTCGACCATAGTGAGCCTGTTCTGAGTGGAACCTGTCCTGTGAAATCGCTGTATGGTCTTGCCCACCGTGCTGCAGCTCAGTTTCAGGGTCTTGGCAATCTTCTTACAGCCTAGGCCATCTTTATGTAGAGCAACAATTCCTTTTTCAGATCCTCGGTTTTCTTTGCCATGAGGTGCCATGTTGAACTTCCAGTGACCAGTATGAGAATGTGAGAGCGATAACACCAAATTTAACACACCTGCTCCCCATTCACACCTGAGACCTTCTAACACTAACGAGTCACGTGACACCGGGGAGGGGAAATGGCTTATTGGGCCCAATTTGGACATTTCCACTTAGGGGTGTACTCACTTTTGTTGCCAAGGTTTAGACATTAATGGCTGTGTTGAGTTATTTTGAGGGGACAGCAAATTTACACTGTTATGCAGGCTGTACACTCACTACTTTACATTGTAGTAGAGTGTCATTTCTTCAGTGTTGTCACATGAAAAGATAATATTTACAAAAATGTGAAGTGTACTCACTTTTGTGTGAGATATTATATTATATATAATACAAATAGTCTGAAACTGGTAACCGTCTTAATATTTATTTCAACAATAGATGCTACATTTAGAGCAGGACTGTAGTCTACTACTGAGGGTTAGAATGGGTATTACAGAGGGAGAAAAACGTAACATCCAAAGAGCAACATCACCCTGCTCTGCGTCCGGATCAGAAGCAACCTGCAGCGTCCCAGCCGAGAATCAATATACCGTATTTTCCGGCGTATAAGATGACTTTTTAACCCGTGAAAATCTTCTCAAAAGCCGGGGGTCGTCTTATACGCCGGGTACTGAAATTTACCGAGCCGAAGATTCCCCACGAAGCCACGTATCTCTAGGGGAGGGGCGAGTGGAGAAGCCGCCTCCCCTGGACTGGTCTTCAAGTGTGTAAGGTCAGTGTTTTTAAGCTGGTGTGTGTGTGTGCGTGTATAGGCAGTGTGTGTGTATGTGTATGGACAGGTGTGTGTAAGGGCAGTGTATGTGTATATGCGTATATGTGTATAACGCCCGCGGCAGCCGGAAGGAGGTGTGGCTAGCAGCGGGGTTGTCTGCGTCCTTCGCGTAGACCTTCCCCGACTGTCAGAGACCAGAGTTCCCCGCACCGGTGCGGGGAACTCTGATCTCTGACCTCTGACAGCTGGGGAAAGTATACGCGACGGACGCATACAAACCCCCGCTGCCAACTCCACCTCCTTGCGGCTGCAGCGGAAGGCGACGTCAACCCGCTGCCCCGGCTGGAAGCACCGGTAAGAGAGGGCTGAGAGGGGAGAGAGGGGGGAGAGAGGGGTGAGAGAGGGGGAAGGGGGGGAGAGAGAGTGTGTGTGTGTGTGTGTGTGTGTGTGTGTGTGTTAGTTAAATGGGGGTATAGGGTGTGTGTGTGTGTTAAATGGGGGCATAGGGCATTTCTGGAGTGGCGTTAAGGGGGCATTTAATAGAGCACTCTGCCTCCTGAAATGCCTTATACCTCCCTATATGCCATTATGCCCCATAATATGCCTTTTAACCCCCTAAATGCCAGAGTGGCATATAGGGGTATAAGGCATTTCTGGAGGCAGAGTGCTCTATACAATGCCTTTTAACTCCCTTAATGCCACTCTGCCTCCTGAAATGCCTTATACCTCCCTATATGCCACTCTGCCCCATAATATGCATTTTAACCCCCTAAATGCCAGAATGGGATATAGGGGTATAAGGCATTTCTGGAGGCAGAGTGGCACATAGGGGGTCAAAAGGCATACCATGGGGCACAGTGGCACATAGAGGGTTAAAAGGCATATCATGGGCCACAGTGCCATATTGGGGTGGCAAGCCTGGGGGCCGATGTGCGTAACTGGGGGACAGGTTGGAAAATACAAGAAATAAAAACAAAAAAAATATTTTTCTCAATCATAGCTTTTATTAAAAAAAATAGTTTACATGAATTAACATTTACTGGTAAAACTTTTTTCCTTTGGGGTCGTCTTATATTCAGGCTTTTTCTTTTTTTCCCTAAGTTAATATTCAGATTTTGGGGGGTCGTCTTATAATCAGGGTCGTCTTATAATCGAGCAAATACGGTAATTCAACTGACTCTGTTCTAACAGCGCTACGGAATCTGCTGGCGCTATTTAAACGAATGCAATGTAATTTGTCTAGCATCAAAAATCCAAGCGTATTTCAGATATATACTGCAGGTAACAAAATAAATCTATTTACCCCTACAGAATATACAGTATATAGTTGCTACCTTATAGCCAAAAACATTCTTATATCCCAACTAGCATAACACCATGTTTATTCTGAGTAGGCTAACTTTTTTTATAAACAGAAGTACTTTTAATTTTACACTTACCACATGCCATCATACACCTATTTATTTTTTTTTAATGCTCATCTTACAGGGGATGTGATAAACCACCGAATAGACACCCAAAACTTTAGTGCTATATTGTATTCTATGAGCTGGCAATTATATATTATTTGAATAGGGTTAAAAAATACTTGGGTATTTAGTTATGTCACCTGCAGTATATTTCTGACCACAAGATGGCGCATAGATAACCTTGTATTTTGATGCTAGATAAATAGGGTGTATCACGCATGTTTCCTATATTGCTATAAATATGCACAGTGACTATACATTGATTATTAATTGAATTAATTTGCCATCTATTTATAACAATCCGATTTTTATTGGATTTGCATATAATTTGTTTTCACAGGTGTGTTTTAATTATGATGTCACTTTGGGTCATATCGTTCCGGTCTATGCATTTTACCAGCAAGTGCATTTTTATAACATGTGTATAGTAATGATTACGAAACTTTTGTATTATGCGAGTCTGGTGAATATATTTATGTTCAGTGGAAGTTTAGGATTAAGCGCTGTTAAGTGGGAAATGCGTCTGATGTTTCACCCTCCACTTTCTATTTTCCTCTGGTGGATATCTGCTTTGCAGAAGGGGATGATCAATAAAATAATCTATTATTGCAGACATGAGTTTCCTCTGCATGGTTCCCTCAGCATGAAAATCAACCTACCTCCTGTGTTTGCATTTTACAGAGGGAGTTCATATATTAACCCCTTAGGCACTTTTTTTTTTGACACACACACACACACACACTATAGGACCAGAGTGATATTCATCTATGTATGTATGTATGTATGTATACACACACATAATATGTATGTATATATGTGTGACAAAAATATTAAACATTTATTCAGTTGTATACAAATTATCCAAAATTAATAATTTTTTTTTATTGTTTATAATTGTTAATTTGCCCAGAATTAAAAAAATAAATAATTAATTATATATATATATATATATATATATATATATATATATATATATATATATATATATATATATATATATATATATATATATATATACCGTATTGGCTCGGATATAGGCCGCCCCCGTATTTAGGCCGCACCCTAAAAGTTTGGTGCTTTTTTAAAGAAAAAGTTATTTTTCTTTAAAAAAGCACCAAAAAAAACATGCTGCCACTCTGTCCCCCCCCCGAGATATGCTGCCACTGTCCTCTCCCTCCGAGATATGCTGCCACTGTCCTCCCTCCCCGAGATATGCTACCACTGTCCTCCTCCCCCCCCCCGATATGCTACCACTGTCCCCCCCCATATGCTACCACTGTCCTCCTCCTCCCCCCCCCCCGAGATATGCTGCCACTGTCCTCCTCGACTTACCGGAGCAGACTCCCGGGTGTCTTGCGGGGCCGGCGAGGGACATCTACGCAATACGCGTATGCAACTTCAGGTACCGGAAGTTGCATACGCGTATTGCGTAGATGTCTCCCGCCGGCCCCGCAAGACACCCGGGAGTCTGCTCCGGTAAGTCGGGGGTGGGCAGAGGTAAAACGCTTAGACAACCTCCCGTGCCGGCACCCCCCCCCCCCGTGGGAAGTGCTGGCAGGGGAGGCTGTCTGAGCGTATCGGGGAGTAGGATACAGGTCCCCTGCACCGCTGCGGGGGATCTGTATCCTAACCCCGCTGCCTGCCCGGCGCCCGGGACTGCATGTCCCGGGCGTCGGGCGCTAGACCCCGAATATAGGCCGCACCCCCACTTTAAAAACTTAAAGTGGGGGAAAAAAGTGCGGCCTATATTCGAGCCAATACGGTATATATATATATATTCCTATATAATTTTACCATTATTTCACATTTTACATTTTTAACCCCTATCTAATCCCCACCACACTAAACTACCCAGTACACTTTAAAAATTAAAATATAACCCCTTAGGTTCAGGTTAAAATAAAAATCACTGTTTCCTAGCGTTCTATTCTCTCTCCAGGAGTGAAGGAGTAAGGACTTTGTCTGTCATCTGACTATATCCGTGCAAGTGATTGGCTGTAGCCAACGATGCAGCGATCTTCAATATGGTTGTGCTTGCGGTGACGTCCCCTTCCCCCATTGGAGGTTCTGGGAGAAGACATTACTGCAAACATTACCATTTTGGCGGAAGTTCCCGTTGGTTTTTTTCCCGCTGAGATGCAGAAAACAGATGAAGAAAAAAAAGATGCGGAAGCGGTCAGCTGAGATGGTAGGGAAGCATTTACAGAACATGAGAGAGAACAAGAAGGAGAGAGTAAATGTGCTTTTTGCTTAGTTTTTGTCCAGTTCATGGGGGTCCTGTCTCGTTTCTATGGCTTCATATGGATCGCCAAATTTACCAAAATTATTTAAAGAATTCACTAAAGTCTATTGCCTATAACATATAAAAAAAGTAGATGTAACAAGCTTGTTAGAATTTTGAAATGGATACTTTTTGTACCATTTGGCTGTAGCTACACAATTTGTTTTAACTTCCGAGTCACATTATTAGGAGTCACATGTATACACGCACAGGAAAAGTGCAATTATTGCCTTTTAAAAAGAATCTTAATCAAAATGTAATAAAAAGAATGGCTTACCTGTATAAAAGCTAGCAAAATGGCAACAGTCACTGTAGGGACAGGACGAAACGTTGGCCTAATTTCCGGCTGAAGCTTTTGTGAGGGCAGAAGAGGAGCATCGAGGAAGCACTCATCATCGGCGCTCTGCGTCAGCTCTCCAGAACTCTATGAAAAAGAACATGAAAAACTCCTTATAAACAGTGCAAACGTCAATAAATCCACATCAACAGATGACAATGGCATTAAATAGTATTATTTTAAAAGTTATGATTTTCTCCTTAGCTCAATCACAGCTGCCACATGGCCTCCTTGCGGCACATCGATGCTGCATTCAGCCTCAAAGCGTCACAAGGAACTAAAGCAAGTCTATGGACTTGAAATCATTTTTGAATGCGATAATATTTTATAATAAATTTAGAAAGGAAAATCAAATTTTAGGATGAGTTAGACAAATTAGGTGTCAGTGATTTAAAAAAAACCCATCCCCTGAGAAGAACATCCCCTATGCATAGGTTGTTTTGTTTGGGCTCTTCACTTGATATATTTCTAACCTGAACATCTGAGGAAAGAAATTTGGGGGTCATTATTTCACAAGGTAGGCAGACAATGCAGGTAGGCAGTATAAAAAGTGCTTATGTCGTACAGAGCACTGGTGAGCACTGGTGAGACCTCTCGGAGTATTGTATACAATAGTGAAGAACAATAAATGAAATGCTGGACAACTAGAGGCTTATGCAAAAACAAAACAAAGTGCATTCATTTTCAGCACTGGTGGAAAGATGCAATGCCTTGAATGTAGGAGACCTATATCCAGAAGGATAAAGATACTTTCAAGAGAGTTCAGAAAAGGGTTCATGGATTGCAGAATAAAACTTACCAGGAAAGGTTAAATAGCTTGGAAGAAAGACCTGACAGGGGGGTATATGAAACATTTAGATACATAAAAGAGAATCAACACAATAGAAGGAGGAGAGTACCACATTTGCTCGATTATAAGATGACCCCCCAAAATTTGAATATTAATTTAGCCTGAATATAAGACTACCCTATACAAAAAAAAAAAAATTACTAGTAAATATTAATTCACATGTAAACTAATTTTTATTATTAATTTAATAAAACATTTTTTTGTTTTTATTTCCTTTTATTTGCCAACCTGCCCCCAGGTATGTGCATCTGCCCCCCAGAAATGCCTTATACCCCCCTATGTGCCACTGTGCCTCCCAGATATTCCTTATACCCCCACATATGCCACTCTGCCTCCCTGATATGCCTTTTAACCCCTATATACCATTGCCTCCCTGACATTCCTTTTAACCCCCCATTTGCCATTCTTACCCTCCCCCGACTTACCAGTGCTTCCCTAGACTTGTTCCCCGTGCTTCATATTCCTTGGTGTGTAGTGGGGGCAGCCGGTGAACGTCTGTGCGATGTGCGCAGACAACTTCCGCTGCTGCTGCCAGCCCTTCTATGAATGAGCATCGGAAGGTCATGTGATGCCAGCGCTCTGTCATAGAAAGGCCGGCAGCAGCGGAGGTTGTCTGCACGCATCGCGCAGACCTCCACCGGCTGCCAGAGAGGAGGATCCAGGTCCCCTGCAGCGCTCTGGGGGATCTGGACCTTAGTCTTATAGTCAGACCTCTATTTGAGGTCTAGATTAGAAGACGATCTCAAATATAAGACAATCTTCATTTTTCTGAGCATTTCCTCAAAAAAATAGTCTTATAATGTAGCAAATACAGTATATTTAAATGAAGAAAAACTACCATAGTCTTTAATTAGAGGGGCAAAGGTTAAAAAGCAATATTAGGAAATGTTACTTTACCGAGAAGGTAGTGGATGCATGGAATAGCATACCCAGCAGAAGGGGTAGATGTTAATACAGTGAAGATGTTTAAGCACGCATTGGATAGGCATAAGGCTAGGACTAAGGTAAGGTCATGGTCTAAGCAAAGTATTCAGAAATCAGGCAGACGGTATGGGCATAATGGTTCTGATCTGCGGATCCTTTCTATGTTTCAATGTAAGCAGGGTTCCATTGCCCAGCATTGCTGATCACAGTTAAGACCTACAGTTGTGATCAGCCAGCAGAGGGCGCACATCAGAGGCTTCAGGGGGGCCTGGATAGTCCCGCTAGGAAACTTTTCATTTTCAATGTAGCTTCAGGCAGTGTCAAGACTGACACTACCGGCGGAGAGCATCCAAACTTCCGTTAAGGCATTGTCCGTCATCATAGAGTAACTGTTGCTTGTGCTTGCGGCCGTACGACACCCAGAATTTCTGTGCATCATCAGAGGTTTCAGGAGAGTCTGGATAGAAAAGTTGGGATAGGAGGGTATAGTTTAACCCTTTGTGTGCCAGGGGTTGGGAGGCAGAGGCAATTTTGTTTGAGTTTTTCTATAGTTAAACATTAGTTGCAGTACATGATAGCCTAAAAACTGCTTACACTTTACTTAGCAAAGCAATTTTTTCAGTATAAAATTAAGCTATCAATAGCTACCAATTTCTGAATACTTTGCTTAGTTTTAATAGTTAGGTGATGTACAATTCACCCTAAAATGTAACCCCCCCCCCCAATATTTACATATCAATTCCAAAACAAATAATACAAGTAAATAAACAGGAAAATACAAACAAAGTCAAATTTGAAGTGAAATAAGAACCATTCAGCCAATCTAGTCTGCTTGTTTTTGTCCTTATCTTCCCATTCGGGATACCCATATGCATGTTTAAAATCACTCACTATAGTCACGTCTACCACATATTCCACTTATCCCTCACCCTCTCAGCAGAGTAAAGGTTACATTTTCTTAAAAGATTCCACTCCCCTTAGTAAACATATGGATGTACATACATGCAGATTGCAGACAAAGCCCATATGGGTCACAATAAACTTTTGTGAGCTTCTAGTCCCATTCATTAGTATTCTGGCTACAATGATGGAGGTTGTAGTACACAAAAGCTCATCCTTCCATTTTTTCCCCGGCATGCTGACCAATCAGCAAGCTTCTCTCCTCCCTGGGTCTTTAACTGAAGTAGAATGGCTCTCAAGAGTAGCGTTACTGTTTAATACAGAACAGGAAGGATCCAGTATCCTCTATATGCAGATATCCAAATCTACCCGTCTTCTCCTGATCTCTCTCTGTCTCTCATGTCCCGTATTACAAACTGCTTCTCTGAAATTTCTTCATGGATGTCACAGTGCTACCTGAAACTTAATCTTTCTAAAACATTATCTTCCCTCCTTCCATCTCCACTCCACTACCTAAGTTCTCCATTAACAACACAACTATCTCTCTCCTACTAACCAGGCCTGACGCATTGCATTGCATCAGCCCATTCCTCACCCAAGAATCCACAAAAACTCTGGTTCATTCTCTTATTTCCCATCTTGACTATTGCAACATTCCACTGTCTCAACTCTTCTCTGCAGTCTGTCCTAAATGCTGCTGCTAGGCTTATCTTCTTTGCATGCCACTCGTCTCCTGCTTCCCCACTCTGTGAAATCCTCCACTGGCTCCCCATTACCTTTAGAATTAAACTTAAAATCATTCTAACATATAAGGCCCTTCATAACACTGCTCCTCCATACATTTTTGCCCTACTCGATCTTTACGCTCTTCCCATGGGCTAAGACTCTCCTCTTCACTTATAACATCTACAAGACTTCACTCGGGCTGCCCCATATCTCTGGAAACTTCTTCCACCGAACCTTCAGCTTTCACCCTCCTCCCAACATTCAGGAAAATCCCAAAGACCACTTTTTCAGAGTAGCCGCACCACCTTAGTTACTAGACCTTCTCTGTCACTTATACAACCACTGCACTACCTCTCACCTTTCTCTGTTCCTTATGTTTCCCCATCCCATTTGCTCTCGAGTGTAGGCTTGCGAGCAGGACCCTCTCTACCTTATGTACCGGTTTGTCTTAGTCTGTCAATTCTAGTCCTGTCATACCCCTTGAATATATGCATGGTATGAAGCGCTGCGTAAATTGTTGCCGCTATATAGATACAAGATTATTATTAATAAATATTTTAGATACTCACTATATAATGACTGGCTTATTTCTGCCTCTCAGAGCAGATTCTCATGACCGAAGTAAATTTAAACATTTTTTCGAAATTAAAATTTCATCAGATTAACACGTCCATCACATGGCTGGTTCAGACCTGTTTTACAAGTGTGGCGCTTCTACTGATAACAAAAGGAAACTAGCAAGTTATATACTGACACAAACCACATGAATACCAGTTCAGACTGGCGATTCTGGATTTACGGTTAAATGATTTTCCAACACCTTGCTAGAACATTACCCCATTAAAATACAGACACTGGCAATCCTGACGTCATATACCAAGCTTTAAAAGACAGGCCTCAGAACTCACTAAAGCTCTGGGTATCATTAACTAAACGCAATGAGCTGTAGGCGAGAGAAAACATTTTAGTTCAGCAGAGTTTATTCCTCAACGAACAAGATGGCAGGGAGTTGCAGTTTAATTTGTTCAACTTCACCTTCATCCATTATAAAGGTTATAAAGGTTCAACCCGAGTGAGCATATATAGCGTGGATGGACCTTTAAATCAATGATTTCTTTTTTTTTTATTTCTTTTTTTTAGTCCTCTCACTGGCTGAAAGGCCATGTTAGCCATTCTTGTATAGAAATAGCCATGGATAAGCCATATGATGCATAGAGAACTTGAGCAGTTGAACACACAACCATCTTTCCAGTTAGCACTTTAGCGATTAAAGCCCAGAGCTATAAATATTGAATATAAAGGGCAGACATAATATTGGAACCTGAGCTGAATCCAACTTCATTTCATGAACCAGGGCTTTATCGGTTAGCAGGTTATTGCCAGTAGGAGGTGAAAGTAAAGCGGGGTCAAGGTTGCAGAAGAGGGGGAAAAAAATAATCATGGAGAAAGCCACTGAAATTCGAAACAAACTACAGGACGTTACAAGAGGAGTTATGTAGGGTAAACATTGTCAAATGATGTGACGGGTCCACGTACGTTGCCCCATATCCAATGGCCAATTTATTCAGCAATGAAATAATTGTGAAGTTCTATTACCCTGAATTTCATTATACTGTCATGCTGGCACTTGTTCATGTTTAGAAACAATGGCATTTGAAAGGTTTTCTGTACCTTTCACAAGGAACAGTGCATTATATATGCAATACTCATTAATTCCACAAGAGGTCAGTAAATATTCCCCATTTCAGGAATATTATTTAACTGGCCGGTCCCGTAACATTCCATGTAGTCTCGTCAATGAGAAAAAGGCGTATTAAAGTATTTTAACAAACATTCTCTACCCATAAGGTAAAAAAATAAAAAAAAAAAATAAGAGTCACTTTAAGAGTATCTGTGCGCTGACCTCTCCACTGTAAGGTTTTATCCCCATTAAAATCAATGGGCGCACTTTTGACACAGACACAGGTGCGAAGCTATAAACCCCTTGGAGCTCTTGCACAAGCCAACAAGGGAGCCGGCTGGTGGAGAATGTACACTCACAAGCAAGAGATGTGTTTGGCCGAAGTAGGCCCTCTCTGGCCATACGCCTGGTAGGCCACTGATAGCACCATGTTGGGTTGGGTGTGGATTGTGAAGAATTATTGGAAATGGGAAGGAAGTAATTTAAAGGAGACACTTGGTTATCATGTGCCTTAAAGGGCATTTGATGGCTGCAGTGTCCATTTAAAAACAGTTTTAGTATTCAGGAGAAAAATTCCTTCCATAACTTAGCAAGTTAGTGGTTTACACTTCCACAAATTGGTAACAGAAGTACCTAAGCTAAATTATGTCTGTTGAAAGTTAATTGTCAAATCTAGTGCTGTAGTATATGTGTGTGGCCACTGGCTAGTATGTAAGCATAAAGCCATAATGCTCAGGTTGTCATATGTTGTAGTCGGCTGCACTTACATCATTTGGCAGCCACTGGCCCTAAAATGCCAGAACCGCCTCATTATTACCAGTCAGGTAAGTGGAAACTTCATCACAAATGTACAATGAGGTCCATACGACACCCATGCAGGTGAAACGCTCCTGCTAGGGTCAGGGCAAGGAAGCACTTATTACTGTAAAAGGGGAAGCGTTCCAACTATAACAGAGAAGGGCAATCTTCAAAATGACTATTTTTGTTTGTTTCATCAGGATCTATTAGGCTATTGTGGATATGTTTAACTTGATGGACTTTTTTCACCAATCCTATAGGTTTTTCCCAAGCAAGTAATTAAAAAGTGCAGCAAATTGACAGTATGTTTCCAATGAAAGCCACAATGTGGCTATATGTATATTTTATATAAATATATATATATTTTAATAGTTCTGCATTGCAAGTAAAAAAAAACAGGGTTCTTACTTGAAAACCAGTTGTCCAGGAGGTACATAAAAGTATTAATTGCTTTGACAGCACAAAAAATGGTGTATCTTTGTTAATGTTTAACAAGCAAATAGGTAGAACTCATGTACATGGAACACAAACACACACATATATATATGAACACAAAAGCGATTGAGTCATTAAGTAACTTATTACATACAGCGTGTTGGCTCTATATGTACGTGTTTGAGTAGCTCACTACATTCACATGACCAATCAAATCTTGGGTTGGCTTAAACCAGAAAATGTGACATATATATATATAACCGTGAAAGGTTAGACATACATAGATTTTATTTATTAAAACATTAGGGGGGTTACACGTATGTAGGTTAATGTTGGTTAGCAATTAACACCCCGCTTTTACGGGAACTATCGTGAATCCTCTCCAGGTTCTGTACCAGAGATGCATATCAGAGTAATGGTAAGAAGGCCATCTCTCTCCAGCATCTGCATAATGTGTTTATTGAACAATAAATATTCAATAAAAAAAAAATCTGCATAATGTGTTGGCAACTTTTGTTCAGTTTAAAGAGCAGACATTGGTCTACTGAAAATGTTCTGCAGCAGAGATGGCTTTCATGACTGCTACTTCATACGTCGGTCCTTAAAACACGTAAACCATCTTTACACGCCGCGTTGTGGTTGTATTATTAACACATAGCAGAACAAACACAGCCTCACAGTGCAGGCTGGGCAGCCACATTGCGTGCACACACACAGCTAGTTCAGCAGTCACATGAGCTCAGCTAGTCACGTGATCACAACAAGCATCTCCTCACCTAATAGGAGACAGTTATACTACAGCACCTGCATCACCATTAACTCCTTCATTACACCCACTGCTAGCTACACAACGTAACCCCTTTCGCTGTAATAATCTCCTAAAACATGGATCACTATAATGTACAATAGCAGATCTCTACATGTATTATGTAACAAAAGGCGAAAAGAGTGGAGCACTTTTAGTTAAGTCAACATGGCCCTAAATGAAACCAACTTCTTCTTTAGAATTGGGGAGGGAGGGCTAGGCTGTCTTATCAGACACATTAACCCTTACAATCACAGATAAGTGATCAAGATAAATATCAATGGGACTTAACTCTCGGGTTTGGGCTAATTAATGCAGTTTAAGCAGACAAGAAGCCTTGCTGCCCCCTCTCGATGTACGGATTTCAAAAGACGGAAGGTCTGTCATTCCCTCTGAATGCAGATAGGAGTCTCTTAATGCAGGGTTTACACAGGCAGGGGGCCCCTAATGCAGGGTTAACACAGGCAGGGGCCCCCCTAATGCAGGGTTTACACAGGCAGGGGGCCCCCTAATGCAGGGTTTACACAGGCAGGGGCCTCTTCTATAATGCAGGCCCCTATGCAGTCAGACTACACACGCACGATTACATACATCCAGCGGGAGCCGGCGGCCTCTGTCCATCCTCCCGTGCTGCTCACATTAAAAGTCCCGGAGAGCCCGGGCTCCACTTATTCCTCCCTGACAGCTGCCAGCCCTCCCCTTCCTCGTCACATGTCTACTTCCTGTCCTCTATGTTATGTTAGCGATGCTGCGTGATGGTTCCGGATCTTGCCGAGTGGGTTTGTATTACGTCATGCAGCATATATAAAGTTATTAGGAATATTACTCACAGCAGGGATTCGTTGGGGCAATAATTCCTCCGAACATAGCGAGGCTTCCACGTATTCCATAGAATAAGGAACTCTAACGCTTGCCTCCAGTTACTTATTGTGGATCAGATTATTGCAAGTTAGAATTGACTTGATGTGGGTTACAGTAGCAGTGCAGATATTTCAAATGATTGTAACTTTAAAAAAAAGGTAGAACGTGTCTTCATAGGAGACACTATACATTTTTTATTTGTTTGTTGCAGTCTAAATTCTTTAACATCAGCAAGAATCTCTTGAACCCTCAAATATAACAAAAAGAAAATGCTTGATTGTAAGCTCTTTTTGGCAGGACCCTCCTAACCTTCTGTTTGTCCAAACTGGTGTGCGATGCACTACTTGTTATGTCCTGTCATCCCTTGTACTGTGGAATATAATGTTGCTATAGAAAGCAATCAAACGATAAATAATACATGCCTGTTATTATTTGCTTCTACAGAGTGACACGTCCTGCAGTGGAAAGTATTGTGCTTCTGTTGCTACCTGTTGCTTTCAAGGATACCCTTTGGACATTAAAACTGCCAGCTTGTACATGGAGTTGATCATCTAAGACGTACTTCCCAAGTGTGCCTCTTTAGGAGTGACAGTCCCTCTTTCCTCCCCAGATGTCCCTGTTCTTATCGCAAAATATTTGTCAGGTGTACTGACAGGTGTATTTATCAGTGTACTGTGTACAGTCCTAAAAGTTAGAATAATGTGTATAGATACAGTGTAAATTAAATATACTATTCTAGTAAATGCCTTACTCAGTCGTACAAAGAACTAGAGATCAAAACGCTACATAAAACATTTTAATAAAGCTTCAACCCCTAGCCTTATACCCACTCTTTGGCTATTTGCCATGTTGGGTGATATGGTGTATAGAAGATATTCTACAGCAGAGTTGGTCTTCGTAAGACTATAATTTATTGTTGTGAATATTGGATTTGATCACCATATGCATTTTGAAACCACTTTGAGCACAGGGAGTATGAAAATAGGGCAACCCTACTCGCTATTGCACAGAACAGGACAAGTACCCCCGGCACAGTAAGCATCAATTGTCCCCAGGGTGGTCTTTAACATGGGGTAAAAGGGGTAGCTGCCCAGGGCCCAATCATTCCTGGGGGCCCATAGCAGCTGCCCCTTATATGAATGAGTATGTGTGAATGAGTATGTATTTATGTATATATGTGTGATAGCTTAGATATGTAAGTGTAGGGCAAAGATGGCACAGGCAGGCTGTTTCAGGGCATTTAAAGAATTTGTTGGGGACAAAGGCAAGTCATATATGTCCTATCTGCGTGCTTGGCGGGTCCTGTGGATGCAATCTGGGTCCCAAGGCAAGTCTTATGTGTGCAATCTGGGTGCCAGGGCTGGCCATTATGGTGTACTCCCTGCGGGGCCCAAGCAAATGCTTGCCCAGGGTCCAATCAATAATAAAAGCAGCCCTGCTTCTCCCATCTCTTCTCCTCCCCTGCTTTGACATATTCCCATACCAAATGGAATGAGAATGACCCCCCAACAGCCGGTACCCGCAAATCCAGCTGTGAACTATAACTCCATCCATGCCCAACCATGCACCGATATAGGGGAATTTCATTCTCCAACAGCTAGAGATGCAACATCAAGAAACCTATGGTATACATTCTGCTGCACAACACAAATTCTATCAGGCTTACTAGGAGAATGTGAGATTTTTAAATTTCCCATAAGGAAGTTACACAATACAAATGTCTAATTAAGAAAGCATTTTATATCCCAAACAGATTGCGGTACACATGATTAATTAATTTAATGCACATGTATTCCTGCATGATGCAGATGTATGTTTTTTTGTACATCTTCTTGTCTGACTGATTTCTTTGGTTTTAAGTTCAAAAGTCAGTTTACTAAAGATTTTGTATCCTAGGGACAAGACTAGTAAATGATGATTTCCCATGTGCTGGTTCAACCATAAAATACCTATGTATTATGCAGATAAAGCATAGCCCGCTTTGCAGCAGTGAGACATTGTAGCCTAAAACATTTAGAGTTGAAGGTCCAGGAGAGCAGCAGCCCCTGCTGCAAAACTAGGGGGCAAATCGTCATTCTGGGCCATCAGGGCTCCTGGTGTGCCATTGCTCAGATTGAGCAATGGCACACCAGGAGCCCTGATGGCCCAGAATGATGATTTGCCCCCTAGTTTTGCAGCAGGGGGCTGCTGCAGATTGCTGGTTACAAGGGAGATCTCAGATCTCCCCAACCAACCCATTTACACTATGGAAAACTTGCTTTGCCAGAACACTTTCAATATGGTGTCATGTTCCAACACTTTGTAGTCAGGTCTAGGGTAGCACTTCACACTATGGGCTGTTCATGAGGTATAGGGAAATCCATGAGTTGAAACCACATCATCTCACCTGCAAACTCCCACTCAGATCCTGCGCTAGAAGTAGACACTTTGATTTTACAGCTGTGAGAAGCTCAAGTCCTACTGTGATCTGCATTATGAAGGACCCACAGTAGGAGATCACCTATCAGAATGACCTTATTAGACCTGTGCAATAAATCCTTAAATTGGTAAGATAATTTTATATCTCCCAATGTTTCAAATAACATTAGAGGGGGCTTAATGAGGGGTCAGGGGGGTAGTGAAGTAAGGTATAATTGAATTATAGATTTAGAGGAATTATTTATTTTAGTTACACAATTTGATCAATAAATGCTTTTCTCTGCTGTTTCTATACACATTAGCGTAACAATTGGCACTGGTCAACTGTGATACACTCATACCCAGCAAACATTCCAAGCTCCTAGTAAAGAATGGTAAAAGCATTTGGGTGCCAAAGAGGGACTGTCTCTCCTAAACATGGGGATCTGTAATCTCATATCTTTAGTATGTAGTCAGGCTTCTGGGGTACTGTGCAAAACATATAATTTCTTGTATTTGGATGAAACCATTAAATTGTCAAGCAAGTTTATTTATTAAATATGGAAAGTAGTAGAAAAAGCACTGGCAGACCTGGAAGGATTACGTGATTATTTCATGTTTTACCCATACAGTCTGCTGAATGGTTTGATCCGTGCTATAAGATCACCATGTATTCATGCCTGTTAATTTCTTTAGCCACATTGTAAAGTTAAAGTTGACATTAAACTAATTTACTGGCTGGCATACATTCCTAATTATAGTCTTATTCGCTGAGTTGTGTAAGGCAAACCATTTTCTGAGTCACATAATTATATACACCTTACATTTAGTGGAAGATGCTTTTGGCAGTAGTGGAGCTTTTTTATTCACATTGAAATGTTTCTTATGTACAGAGCAGCTAAAGCAGAACAATACAGGAATTTTAACTTTATGCATTACCTTGTATATTACTAGAGGAAATGTTATGGTATGTAATCCGACCAGCCATAACATTTTGGCCACCTGCCTAATATTGTGCTATTGTGTAGATCCCTTTTGCCACCAAAACAGCCCTGACCCATTAAGGCATGGACTCCACTAGACCTCTGAAGCTGTGCTGTGGTATTTGGCACCAAGATGTTAGCAACAGATCCTTTAAGTCCTGTAAGTTGTGAGGTGGGGCCTCCATGGATGCATCCTGTTGCCAGGTGTTCTCCAGGTAAGCGATGCATATGCCCTTGGCCATCCACGAGATGTAAAAGAAAATGTGGTTCATCCGACCAAGCCACCTTTTTCCATTACTCCGTGGTCCATTTCTTATGCCCACATGCCCATTGTAGGCGCCTTTGGCAGTGAGCTGACCACACGGGCCAGCCTTCACCCCCACCTGCATTAGTGATCCTTGGCCACCTATGACCCTGTCGCCTGCTCACCCCTTTTCCTTCCTTGGGCGACTCCTTGGTACTGACCACTGCTCTGACCCTGTCTTCTAGTCATCACAATTTGGCGCTTGTCAAAGTCTCTCAGATCCTTACACTTTTCCTGCTTCTAACTCATCAACTTTAAGGATGAAATCTTCACTTGCTGCCTAACATTGGCGTAACTACAGGGGTCTTGTCTCCTCGCACCATTTAAAAAAAATGTTATCGATCCAGGCCGGAAGGGCCCTTTCTAAACTATTTGAACCTTGACGGGCACAGGAGCGTATCGGGGGTCACGTGACGTCACGTGAGGGCGGAAGGGAGGTGGGTTGTATGTATATGTGTTTATGTGTGTATATGTGTTTGTGTGTGTATGTATGTATATATATAAATGTGTATATATATATATATATATATATATATATATATATATATATATATATACAGTATATATGTGTGTGTGTATATATATATATTATGTAAGCATGAATGTGTACTTGTGTGTGTGTGTGAGATTATAGATGTGTACCTGTGTGTGTGAGCATGGATGTGTACTTTTGTGTGTGGGAGCAAGGATGTGTAGCTTCAAGTGTGTGTGTGTATGTGTGAGCATAGATATGCACTTGTGTGTGAGCATGGATGTGTAAGTGGGGTGAGATGGAGTGTGTGTTAGAGAGTATAAGAAAGTGTGTGTGTAATTTGTGTGTTTACATATGTTTTATGTTGGAAGGAGGGGGGAGCAAGAGGCAAAGAAGGCACAGACTTCACTTGTCGGTGGTTATCATGTTATGGTTCATCGGTGTACATCAGGCTTACACTGTGATGATACCAATTTTGTTAAAGAAGCCATAACTTTTGCTTTTACATTTTATTTGTTGAACACCAGTAAATTTCATAGCACTACAGCAAAGGGATGAATAGCATTAATATGTACACTATACTTACTGAACAATAAAACATACAACAGAATAAAAGGCCCCTGCTCTATGAGCTTACAATCTATTAAGCTTACAAGAGCAGCATCTACTTTTTTGTCATGTGGACACCCTAGTGTAAGTCTAACATACATGACATCATATGCATATGTAATGAATGTATGCATACCTGGGAACCTTCTGGCTCCAACTACCAGGACCCCCCTTGCGTGATGCGAGTAGTAGGTCCCACTCACATCGATGGGTGAGACCGTTGACATTTCGAGCGGTCCTGTCAATGTCATGGAACATATGCTCCTTTTAATGGGTAAGTCAGCGGAAAGTGAGGCATGTCGCAACACCACTCCTGCAACCCGTTTCCCCTTAGTAACCCATAGAGTCCCCAGTTTTGCGCGTATGTACGGTAGCTCATATGATCCGATAGCCCATGCTACTGTGACACTGACATGCTTATAAAGTATTACCGCAGGAAGCACGGTGCTCTGACAAATATACTGTATGCCATGGAAGACCAAAGTAAATTATAAAAACCCTAGATTGTTTCACTTCATAGGATAAAATAATGGACCAATGAGTGAAAACATTAACTGAGGAATCCAGCAAAGGTTCTCTGTGTACGCAAAAAGAAGTTTTATATTCAAACGAATATCCATAACAATTATGTGCAATCATGTTCTTTTACGATCCTTTCACATTTTTTCTAAATAAAGCAGATAAGTGGAACGAATGTGAAGTCTGAATAAATGATGCCCAGCAGTAAGGTGGTAATGTGCGATGGCACATTTTACCCTCTGTCTTGTTCGATGAAATCCTGACTCATACACAGTGGGAAAGAAAATATCATGCATAGGAAAAATTCATCTATGCTACGGATGTGATGAAGCCTCCTCTAGACATACAGGCTGAGCAGGTCTTACATATGTGTACAAACCTTCAGTATATAATGTAGAATATTACCAGCCTTGGTTAAATAAAGCATAGGACCTGATTGTGTTTAATATCTAAAGGGACACTCTAGCCATCATATGCAATTTAATAATAGCAAATGGATGGGGGGATTCTGTAGAATATGTATATGTAAAGATCAAATATCTGAGCCCCAGAATTTACCAGCGCAACCCCTGAGCTAGCCTGCTGCGATCTAATGATGAAACGGTGCAACGAGTCTTACAGCAAAAGACGCTAGGGTTTTAACAATGTCTTGTCTGGTGTCTGTAGATGAGTGTTTAATAATACCTCTACTAACAATGTCTTGTGTAATAGAACACACGCCATAAATTCCAGAAGATAAATATCATTTCATTTTAAAATAGAAAACGGAAGGAAATTGTTTTCCAGAAAATTCATTTTTAAATATAAACATTTCAAGAGATGTACGTTAGCCACACTGACATAATCCTGCAATTGGTTAAAATTATTATACTAACTGTACGTCATTGATGTAGATGCTGGATTTAATGGCTGTGAGTCATCAATGCTCTATATAGTCAAGTGCTCCCATCTTTCTATAACTGTTATTTCAATTTTAGCAGAAATTGCGATAAAAACATCAAGCAAGTGGGGAAAAAAAGTGATACTGCATTTCCATTTTGGTGAATAGTTACCAGCTTTATTACTCCTTAGATGTGGGAGTGTGATTGGGAGATTATTCAAAACAGATGAGCAATCACCCAGTCCCTGCTGTGACTTTAGTACGGTTTAGGAATTTCTGTACAGAACAGAAAGCTCACACAAGAATCTGCATATGGAGAAATTAGATGAATCATCCACGCGTAACAAATTATCCGTGTAGACCTCGGTCATGCTTTCCACGCTTTGCTTACTGAAAGCACCACAATACTTATGTGAATCAAAAGAACAGTAATTGGAGTAAAAAGACATCTTAAGACACCAGGGAACCCGAATCAGTTGGTGCTTCTATCGTGTTTGATCAGGGATAGTATCTACAAAGATCATTTTCAGTTCAAATGGTTAGAATTTCATAGCTTATAATTCTAGTTTCTATAATAGTTATGAACTTTGCTCACACTGATTATTTTATTGTTTGTCCCAAATTCTGTCTGGGGCTTCCTCTCTATGTAGACAAACCATATTGTGTTATTGCTTATAGTGCCCCCTTACATCTTAATTAATTGTTCATCTAATTATTAAAAACTTCAACTTGACTCAACAAGGTGAAGTTCTGCTCGAAGTTGCATGGACCTCAAGAAACAAAGATTAAATAGTTTAAAAAAAAAACTAAAATTAGTAAAAAAAAAAAGGCATGTGTATGAAACCTTGACATCCTTGCCTCAAACCTACTAATTTTTTTCAACTAAAAACTCCAAAATGCATAGACTACAGAAGGAACAGTTTTTTTGCTCCGGAGCTACAGATCTTTAGTAGCTGATACCCTAAATATGATCAATTTTTACCAAAAGCAGAGAAACAGCCTCAGACCCTACCTTTGGTTTGGGCAGACGTGAGACTTACTGATGATCCACCCAGAACCTCAAGTGCCTCCCTGGTAGTAGGATAAAGCCAAAGCTAAGTTCAGGATGCCATAGATCAGATAATCGAAAGCCATAGCCCAAGGTCAGGTAAAATAGATAATCAATAACCAAAGTCAAGGTCAGGATGCCAGAAAGAGAGCCGTGGGAAACAAGCATGGTCACAACCGGAAGTAGAGCAACAATGTACTAAAACACATGCAGGACCTGACTGTATGTGCTTTTATTGAATGTCCTGAAACGAGGAGGTGCTGGAGTGGATACTCTGATCCACCTCAGGTGTGAGGTCCCTAGCTAGAAGCCTCTTATCCGACAAATGCAAAAAGTCTCTTGTGGCGGGCCTTACAACTAGGTCTGGAGTTTAACTACAACCTGGAAATCATAGGCGTCTTCCATTCTATACCTTTCACTGAATATCATGTTTGTTGTTGGCTTGGCTGTATCCTCTCGTTTGACGTGTTTGCTCTGCTTTGCTTGTCTAAGGGGATGCTTTACATCAGCTTACTTAGTGTTTGTCATCTTGTGATAGGTTGACGATAGGCATCATTTACTTAGAAAGGGCAATAAAACAGCTCACTGTGAACAAGGAGCATTTTAAAAAAGAAAACAAAATACTAGGAGGCAATTGTATCCAATATTAACCAGTTTAGAGCTGACACATTGCTTTTCTCTTTAACTTCCAGCAGGCGTGTGATCGTTAATACCGCCAACCCAGTAAGCCAGGAGTCCTACACCAACTTCACCTCTGGAGACATAGGAGCAAATGGATGTATCCAAATGGAGCCTCCAACTGTTCTTTTTAAAATGAAAAGTATACGTATGAACCCACAACTTTCTATACTTAATTTATAGGTTAAACAAAATATAATGAAAGCAAGGCATTTCAAGGGGGGGAGCGGTTTCTGAAACAGAAGCAGCACATGTAGCTAGGGAACAGATCCAGACATTCAGCTCAAATGAAATCTGTGGCATTCACTTCCATTGTGAAGTGCTGCCAGTTCCTGAGAATAACACGGCAAAAAAACAATTAATATGCATAAGCATCTTTTCACATACATTTTTATCTCATTCTTAAAATACCATGATAAACAGAGAGAATGGAAGACAAGACCTGACTCGTACATTTTATAATAATGATAATAATATTAATAGCTAGGGTTGCCCCATTCATATTTTGTCTGGGAATGGCTAATTCTAGCTTATAGTCATGTGACACACGGGAGAAACAGCGTTAACGTGTAAGTTGTAGGCGTCCATAAAGAAGTGGGCCTTGAGGGATTTTTTTTAAGGATCGAAGGCAGAAAGATGGATTGCCTGGGGGAGGGCATTCTAGAGAATAGGGACAGCCCTTGAAAAATCTTGCTAGAAATCAGAGCACAGGACAGACAGAGATCATTGGATGAGTGGAGGGACTGCATGATAGTGTACTTGGAGATGAGTGAGATGATATCAGTTGCCTACCCTTGGAAGTTCCCAAGTATGCTTACAGTAGGCCCATTATGCTCCTGCCCACCTGTCAAGTTAGTCCTCACGGCATGAAGTATGGCACGAGCGAAGCTGCTACCATCCTGCACCTGCCACCCTACACCAGTCGACACTCCTTTCTGTATTCCATTTAGAATATATCACACAATTACATGTAAAATATGGCCATTTTGTATGCTTTTATTTTCTACATTACAGTTGTGAGTGTTTTGCTGTTTCATTAGTGCTCCTAAAAGCCAGAGTGTTCTGCCAGCATCTTTAATATGTGCCCACAAGCCACCACGCCAAAACGTTTCCTCGTGAATACTGAAACCATAATTTACTAAATATACGATCTGCTTGCTTTGTTTAAATTACAAGCAAATATTTAAAATGTGTTGTATATGCCACATTTTCAAAACTTCAACTGCTAGATATTAAAGATTAAAAAAAAAAAATCTTGCACACCATCTGGCTGTTGTGAACATTTGTGTGTCTTTTTTTAGAACTGTCTCCATTGTGTTCTTGATTCCAGATGACACAGAATCGGAAACATTTAGCTTTCATACTGAGCCCCATCCCCAGCATATGGAGTTTCTGGTTATTGATTGTTAAATTAAAAGTAGTATGGGCTAAAATGTTACTATAGCTGTTATTCTCAGGAAATCTTTTAGAAAACTAGTGACTAAAATTTACTGTTGCATCCCAAAGAAGGCTGACGCTTTCTGGCTCAAGTGGCATGTAAAGTCAATTGGTCCCCCAGTCCCTAACCTCACCATAGCCTACAAACACACACTTTCACTCACTCTAACACACACGTCTGAGCTGCCACACTACTTCTGCGGGGTCACATAACGTTGTGTTACATGACCCACTAAGCCATGCTTCCGCAAGCTGGCTGTCCCAAATTGGGCCTCAGGCTGGATCTGTTTGGAGAATTAGAATGTCCTGGGGGCCGTATCAATGTCCAGGTTAGTAAACACTATTAGAAGGCATGTTAGAGACAAGGCAGGAGGCAGTCAAAGGATAGTCGCTTCCTAGTATTTACTGCTTAATTTGCATCTACAAATTATCAAATATCAATTATAAAACTGGAAACAATATAAGTAACATATTTAAAATAGTTATTGAAAATTTGATGGATAAGGACCTCTGTTTAGTTTCTGGTGCTCAATGTCACCATTGCATATAACAAAGTATGTAACATTTTGCCCCAGTATTTAGTAAACGGATAATAATAATAATAATAAAAATAATGCAATGTACAGTGGATACATAGCATAACAATGGTAAAAAGGCCTTGATAAAGTCATATTTTTACCTCAACCCCTCCCCAGGGTCAGATTTCCAAGCCAGATGCTCCTTGGCACAGAAATTACTGGAATCATCCTCATGCCTAGCAATAAAACAAGGAACTTAACCAGAGGAGGGCTGGCACCTTTTGGTGGGCAGGAACAGCTGAGTAACATACACACTTACAGACGCACTCATTATAACATACACACATTCGTACTAACAAACACATACACATAAACACACACTCACTCCATCACACCTCACACTTACACATCCTTACCTTGCCTAGAGCCTTTCTACATCACTGCTGTCACAAGGGCCTGTGCCATTTTTTGTGGAGACAGTCGCATCATATAATGTTGCATTAAGACAGTCTGGCTTTCTTTGAAGAATTCTGGACTGGCCCTAGGCCAACTGCCCCCCCAGGGCCCTAATCCATATCCAATGTTAAATCACATTAGTTTACCTCCCTCAAAAAAGGGCATTATAGGTAATCTAGGCCCTGCCCTAGAGTATCTTGAGTAACCCCTCCTAAAAGTCTTCCTTTTAAACATATCCTTGTCACTTAAAGATCTATGTCATCGTCTCAATCTCTGAAGCAGTAAAATATTTAACTCAGTTTGTATATGTGTAGGGCAAACATTAACCCTATGAAAACCAAAGGGGGTTATACATTAAATCTTCCAAAGAAGATCGCTAATCCTAGAGCACTTTAAAAGGATAACGAAATAAAGTGTTCACAAAGACATATTAACACGTGGGAGGACAGATAAAGACTCCATTTCAGTTTTTGACTGCATGAAATAATAATTGCATACGTGGGCACAATGTCTATCAAGTGTTATAAGTTACTTACTTTATTTTAAAGAAAAACTTGATAACAGCATTCTTAAAGGTGCTGCTCCACTTAGACAAAACACTTACTGCACTCTCCGGTAGGGACATGGAAAGCGAATAAAGCAGATTTGTAGTTTTTTACTTTTTCTTTGCAACATTTAGTCGCATTAAAAACAGCACGGAAACATTTAAGAAGCTTTCTCAGTTTCTATGGCAACCACCTATCAGTGTTTTTGTGTTATTTAACAATGAAGTCTTCCTGAGATGAAATTTAATTGGATTAAACAATTATTTCTAGGAAGAGTTTGGGCAGTCAATAGTATGCTTAGTTATAAAAGTGTGCTGCAATGTCGAGCATGAAAATGGTTATTGCCGTACATGTCCTAGAGAAGATAAAGGTTGTGATAACTTTACTGTCCTAACATATTCATAGGTTATATTAAGTCACATAAACCTGCAAGACCAACAGGGGAGGGCTGGCAGCCTAAGGCCTGGGGGGCAAATCAAGTGAAGTGGCTCCGCCCCCTCGCACTCACCTTTCACCCCTCACGCTGCTCCCATCACTATGCGGCCATCAGACTGCTGGAAAACTGATCTAAACGGCCGCTGGGTGCTGATGCCACCGGCCGGAGCTACTTTAATCCTTTTTTTTTAATTTATTTAATATGCCGGATCGGCTTGCCATATTAAAAATAAATAAATAAAGTATTAAAGTAGCGCCAGCCAGCAGCATCAGCAGCACCCAGCGGCCGTTTAGATTCGATTTCCAACAATCTGATGGCCGCATAGTGATGGGAGCAGCGTGAGGGGTGAAAGGTGAGTGCGAGGGGGCGGAGCCACTTCACTTGATTTGCCCCCCAGGCCTTAGGCGAGGGGGCGAGGGGGCGGAGCTTTCACCCCTCATGCTGCTCCCATCACTTGGCGGCCATCGCATACGGCCGCTGGGTGCTGATGCCGCCGGCTGGCGCTGCTTTAATGCTATTTTTTTTTCCATTTAATAGCCGATCCGGCTTGCCATATTAAATTTTAAAAAAAAAGTATTAAAGTTGCGCCGGCCGGCGACATCAGCACCCAGCGGCCGTTTAGATTAGATTTCGGGCGGCCTGGGGGGCAATTGCCCCCCGACCCAGCCCGCCCCTGAAGACCAAGTAGGTTCGTTTCGCTACGACCAAATGATGGATCAAACACACACAATAATTGTTTGTCCAAAATGAAGCCAATGATACAATAGGGAACAATTCCCACGTGATAATTATCAGCAGATATCATTCGTGTGAACTAGGGTCCAAAATAACCATACCTGGGAACTCTCCAGGTTTGACCCGGAGTTGTCTGGTAGTCTACCCTGGGAAGTTCCTAGTCTTCCAAGAAGCCTTGGGGCCCCATAAGACTTGGTGCTGTCTGCAACACAGAGGCCTATGTTCATACCTGGAAACTCTCTGAGTTTTGCCCAGAGAAGTCCAGGAGAAGCACAGATCCTCCGGGTTGCGGGGGTCTTGACACACCCCACTCACCGCTCTTTTCTCCTATAAATGCGTGAATGTCCACTGATATCAGCGGGACCGCACAAAGGGCAGGCTCTGGGTAGCTGAGCCCACAAGATCCTAGGTATGCCTACGCTACCTTTTCATTCTATATTTTATTGTATGCACGTGTTAGCCTACTACAAGGTATCACAAATACTACACACGACAGTAATTATTTAGGAATCATGGCTTGTTAATCCCTATTTCATACCAATATTGTGTGCTCTGACACACCTGATAGCAAATCACGTTAAATTAAAGTACATTGGCATTGGACATGGGAGTCCTCTCTAATATGAACATAGGGAATGCATTGGTGCCAGCAAACTCAAGATGCTGGCCAGGGCAGGGAGCCAGGATATAAGCCAAGTTATCAGGGCACCTTGGTAGCGTACCTGGGAACTTTCTAAATGAAATGGCCCTGAGAATTCACCTTTACATAGCTCAATTTGGAGATTCAATGTAATGACCTGCTAAATGATGGTAACAAAGTGACTGTAATACTCGTCCTCATGGAAACCTTGACTTGTCATTATTTAAAGATACACTTAAAGTTACCTGCAGGGATATCAACCATGACATACTGTTAGCAAAAGCACCCTTTGGTAATCCTATATATGATCAGATCAGTGCAGACTCTGAGAATCTGCCCCTTCACCCTGAGATTGGGGCAAAACCCCTGAGAGTTCCCCGGTTGCAGGGTATTGGTACATTTGCCACTATAGCCACTTTGGGTGCTTATCTTTATGTCTAAGGAGATTTGGGAGCTATTTGTAGTAAAAGATTTCCACCCGCCTGATGCAAAGTTTATTGATCCATCAGTAGATCCGTCTCCTGATTTCCCGCAATAAGTTAAGAAATATAAGCGACAGAGCTTTTACAAAACTTTAAAAAGTATTTACAAGGGAAGTCATTCAAAGAAGCTATTGTATGCATATGGACCAAAACTCCTAATGGCCACAGAAAGACACGTTTGTTGTAAAGGGTGTTGTTTGTGGTGTTACCGGGGGCAGGTTTTACCAAGACTTTTTATGGGACTTTGTGGCCTTTTGATTTTATGATTAATGTAAATTGAGCAACACATTTACAAAACAATTAAAACGTATTTTAATGATGTAACACATTGTTGTGAGTCATGTGCTTATTAAAGTTATTTTTAACCTGATAATAGTAATAAAGGAAGTGGTGGAGTTCCACTTTAAAAAAAAAAAAAATGATGCGTTTCGTGACAGGCTGCAGTCTTCCACCAGCAGAGGGAGCCACTGCTTTCTAACGACACCGTCCTAATTGGCTCCTTAGAAGGAAGATCAGGATGTTGATAACGACTGCATTACAGTGTAGTAACCAGTGCAGCTAGACAGGGTGCGGGAGGGGAGGGCTCGGATTGGGTACGGGGAGACCCCAGCGCACTGCCTCACGGAGGGGTCAAGACGACTCGGCGGCTAAAGGTCAGCGGGATCCGGGGACCTCAGTCTTGCCTGTCAGGAGGATCGGAGCGGTCGGTTGAGGCGGCGGATATGGAATGAGCCGGACTCCGGGGAAGCTGCACGCTGGTGTTGCGGTTTATCCGCTCCTCCGGCCCGTGGCATGGTGCTGACAGCAGCCCGCAGCCTATCCCCAGCCAACAGCATGGAGACGGCGCCTGTCACAACAGTGTAAGCGAGCCATCTGTCCCGGCAGCAGCTGCTGCTCTCTGCATGTGTGTATAATGTGACCGGGGAGGAAGGGCAGCAGCACCGAGACCAACAGTACTATTATTATTAATAATACTAATAACAATACTAAAGCACCACCGGAAGCGGTAATACTATTAATAATCGGTCTGTCGGTGCCATCCAGCATTCGCACACAGAGCGGGGTATATGTTTTGGGGGAGCTCTGTGCGTTATTGGTATTGTTAGTATTGTTGTGCAGTTTGCCGGTGACAGTAGGGACATCCAAGCACTTTTTGTTGGTGATTGGATGTATGTGTAATTGAGTGCAGGGATTTATGTGTTATTTATGGGACTGTATATATGACAGCCCCTTATACACGGAAAAGGACTTTGGCCAAATAAGATTATACTTTTCTCATTCCACAGCTTCTAAATACTGCATCCTGAATGAAGCGCAAGCTGTGCAGAATAATACCTATATGTGTCTATAATATATATATCTATAGTATAATCCATGACCCTTTTATCTTTGTATGGTATGTCAGGCCCCTCTCTACTAACTAGTGGGGTGTGACACTGGGAAACACTTATTCTGATCTGACAGGCCCTTGTGGCCAGATGTGGTGCCAGTGGCTTGTAAAATGAAATTCGTTGGGATTTGTGCCAACATGTAAGGACACCGGTAATCTTGAGATCAGTTGGATAATCTCACCTGTGTACTTTCCCAGCTTATTGTTTGAAATAATACCCCATCTAAGCCTTGCACGGGTATTTGTGTTTTTATGATCATTTTTAATGATGTCTTCATGATTGGACTGAAGACAAAAGAAACAGTTTCCTGGTTATCTGTTGCTTGCGTGACACAGATGTCCTTGGAGAGCCTATTGAGGGACACCTTATGGACCTAAACCTCTATCTAGTGGTGTGAGGGTTGTGCTGGGCCGGTCTTGTCTGTTTGGCCTGTGTGCTGCGATGGTCATTTAAAACCTGACCCTTATCAATTCTGCGTGTTGCAGGTCAGCCTGACAGATGCTGCTCTGCGGTACATAAAATTTATACTTTGCTTTCAATGAAAGCGTAGAATTTATAGCTGTCGGCTTTTATGGCCGAGGTGGCTACTCTAGGCCTCATCTTAATTAAAACTCCCATGGGTTCTGTTGTATGGCATGGCTTGTGTAATATCCTGAACCCCTTAAATCAAAGCTTTTGGATGTCATGAGGCCATCTGCACCAAAAGCCGGGGCGGCATGACTACGTAATCCCAATTTTATAGCATTTGGCCGTCATTTCTATGCTGTTTACATGATCGTAAAACATTTATGGGGTTTTATGAAATCATGTTTAAATTCGTAGATGCACCATTGTGAATTTTCTCTAACTCACCTGCAAACAGACTATAGTATAATTCATATATATTTTTTTTAATAGTAATCTGTGTATTTTATATATTCATTAATGGAAAGATAATTCCAGGCTTGTATGTCTTATGGAGTAAACTTTTTGGGGACATCAGCCTAACATACTAGTCACAGGGCCAGTTGCTTAGGTCCCTTCCCCCCCTCGTTACAAGTGTTGCCATAATGTCCATGTAATACCCTAGTCTTGCAAATATGTGCATTCTCAATACACGCTAAACATGGGGGTGTAATAGGCCTTCAATTCAGTGTCCTACATACAGTACCAGTTACTTAATTAAAAAACAATAACTTTGACACTGATGGGAATGTCCTGGAAGGTTGTGTAGATACCTCCAGACGTGCTCATGTCTGTTGATCCAGTCCTGTTGACTGAGGTGGACCACTTACTGGAATTTAATAAGTTAATAAGAATGCGATGAGTTCTGAGATGAGAATTTTGTTCTTCTTCATTGGTAGGCAAATAAACATCTGTTCTTCCACTGGTTTTGGAGACCTGTTTGAAAAGTTTTTACAGCTCCCTTTGGCATTGTTTTGTAGTCTGGACTTGCTGTTCCTCTCTGTCTTTAATGTGATGCTGGCAATGTTTGCTTTTACTTATTTGTATCAGTTGTATTGCTGTTAATATAACTATAGCAAAATATCAATGCGTAGTGGTAAGGTTGTGGAGCAATGTATTTTTGATGTTAAATAGATGGCCTGAATCATTCTAGGTACCAGGACATGATGGTCCACGTATTTTCCCTTTTTGACGTCACTTCTTCTCCTTGCTATTTTATGAAGCATGCTATGCCTGGCTCCAAATAAAAATCTGTCCTTACATGCAAAGTCTAGCCATTATATGCCCTTTAACACATATGACAGCTGCATGGTCTCTTTTACATTTTCCATGGTATCCCCCTTTGCAAATACATGGGGGGAGGGGTTCTTTAGAATTGTCTGACCATGGAGCACCAGGGCACCGGCAGGTCTTCAGCGTACTTTAGTGGGACAGTGATGGGCAGTAAACCGTCTTGTACAAGCATTTCTCAGTCTCTGGTTTTGTACACGCTGGATGAATTTTAGAACTTGGTTGGTTTTTATTTTATATTAAGCGTAAAACCCTTTTTAAAGATGTGCTGTTATGCAATGTACTTTTAATATTGTGTAGTGGAGATATACTATGAGGGCGAGACCATTTCAAAGGAAATCCTGCTAGTTTATAAACTTCCTCCTGATGTTCATATTAATCCTTAGAATGCTGTTTCGGGTGTAGGGCTTCTAACGGGATTGCTTATTGTGTGTTTGAGTTAATGTGTTTATTTGAGAGGTGCTGCTTGTAGTCACTTGGGTCTCCACGTTGGCTTTTGAAATATACATTTTTTTTTATTTGCAAACTGTTTTTTTGGCTTCTCTTGGGATAAAATGCCATTTTGCTGTGTTCTTCCTGCTTGGGTGTATTATATCAGGCTGAAGCCTTTCCTGTTTTTTTGGGAAGGAGATGATGAATCAGTTGTTTGTCAAGAGTAAAAGGTTTTTTATTATGTGATTAATACATGTATGATTGTTTTCTTATTAAAAATAATAAAAACCTTTTTTAAGCACATAAAAATATTTTGTGAAATCACTGGTCTGCTGCTTGGCTTCCTGATGACAAATAACACCTGCTTTACGTCATTGGGCAATGACTAGCTCATTACCTGTGACTACTTACGTACAGTTAGTTTAGAAATTGCTACCATGTTTTCTAGTATTATACACCGTAAAAGCATGACTATAAACAAGCTGATGTTGTGAACGTTCTAGGGAGAGAGCCCCTAATCATTTGGGGAGGGGGTGTAGAATGTGATCGCGCTATATAAAGAATTTGCAGGACAGTTGTGTCTCAGCTTCTTGACTTCTTAGGTATGTTCGTGATATATAGTGAACTCTTTGTTTCTGACCATTTTTCTGGGGGGCAAATACTCCAGGTCACAACTGCTGTGATGATGCCGGCTGTGACTTGTGAGCAATGCCGGACTGGCCTTCCAGGATAGCTAATACAGTTAATACATAATTACATACATACATAGTCACTCTAACACCATACATTTATATAAATGCACATACATGCGCAAAGTACACTTTAGAGATCAATGTTGCTGGTATAATTTTATTAGATACACTAAAACATTGCAGCGCCATCAGACATACGTTTTTCTTTTCTGTGGGGAGGTCTCGGAGTGAGCCGTTCTGAAAGTTCACATGTATGGTTATGAAGGTCCAACCCCAATGAGCTTCTGCTGCTGGAAGAGCTTGGCTGTCCAATTATAATGTATACATGGACCAGCTCAGTACTTGCTGGAGCAACCTGCCAGTGTCGGTTCATCGTTATGAATGGTGAAGTGAGATGATTAAACTAAAAGTCTCCCACAAACTCTCCCTTTAGTGAATTGAACCCCTTTGGGTGGTTATGGTAAAATGTTGTGCAAAACTTAAGGATGTAATGCGTATTGCAGCAATCCCCGCCTTTTATGTGAAGTTGCTTGGATTTAGAGTTGTTTGCATGATAACACAGGAATCGCTCATTTCAGGATACCGTTCACTGGGCCTGTATTTGAAGCAGCCATAAAGCAAAAAAGAAAAGTGCTGATATTCCCTTATACATCTCAGTCTTGAGCAGGGTCTTTAAGAGTGATCTGAAGGTTCTGTTCCCTCATACAGTAGAATAGTGAGACAAACCTTTATGTATTACATTATGTTTTTATACAATGCCAGCGATTCAGTAGCGCTTTTACAACCAGAGGAATAAATTAAAATTACACACCATAACAAACTGGTAAGAGAAGAGGGTTTGTGAGCTTACAATCTAGTGAGTGGTTTAGGTGGAAATGAAACAGGAGAGGACTGCATGGACGGGGATGAGTTGATGGGATCAGGATGATCTGTAGAGGTTGTTGGCCGTTCAGATGGCTTAATTTATGTCACTTTCCCTAATGAAGTAGGGTTTTCCCATCTCTTTCATGCATGTACCTGCACCTATGTGATAAATGATTAATCTGAATGTAGGACATAAGAATTGGAAGGTCGTGTAATGGTATAGCAGAAAATGGGGGGGTTAAATGAAGCCATTTTGACCTAGGGAACCTTGGATGTATCTTACGTTACATATATATTGTTGCCACTTTTCAGAGCTGTTACTTTATAGAATGGGAATATCCCAGGATTACTTTTTTTTTTTTGCATATACATGGGTTTTTGAATGTGTTTTATGGCGGAAGAATTAACTTTGACGGTTTTTGTTTTTCAAATGTTATCAAATACAGTTCCGCACATGACACCAGAGCCTGGGTATATGTCTTATATCTGTTATAAAAATAAGTGATATACACCCTATACGGTTTTAAATCGTTGTCTACGTGGATAACGTTCCGCTTGGATAACACCAGGGTACACGCAGGCTGTTTTCGGTTAAGTATTAGGTTGTTTGGCAGCAGTAGAACGTGATTTATTTATTTAGATTTTACATGCATGTACATAGATAAAGCATGATTTTGCAGCAAGTGTTAGATCCCCACAAGTTATGGTATTCGGTGGTGTATATTAACTCCTTAGTCCTATATATATATATATATATATTATTTTTTTTTTTTTTAAGCCCTTTCTCTCATTTAGTTTAAGCACAGAGCTTTTTAAGGACTAGTGGGGCTTTTTTCTTTTTCCAGAAAACCATCATTTAGTACAAAAAAAAAAAATAAATCAGAAGAAATAGAAAACAAATTCGTTTTTTTACCAAAAAAAGAAATACACACAGTGCCAATGCAGGTTAAGAAATACATAAATATATTTAAGGAATTTGTCCTGATTTTGAAACACCGCATATGCGATAGTATGTCATGATTTTTGGACATGCAAATTTTTACCCAAAGAAATGTTGTCTAATAAACCCCCTTCAATGCTAACTATTGAAAACAAAACCCCAAAAAACTAAACAAATTAACCCTTTACTGGGGCAGATGTACAAAAGAGATTTTCCACCCACCCCAGCAGTGTTCTTTGCCCCTCTTATCCTCACAATCACAGTGAAGCAGAGAGACAGTGATTACCGCCCAAGGCAGTGTTGACAGACATTGTTGTTGGCAGTGTGAATGCAGTTGCACTGAAGTGGCTCATGTTGGTTGCTGCTGTTCTGCCTGGTTCGCTGGGTGCCCAACATCAGCGGTCCTGCTGCCAGTGCCGGCAACAATTGGCTACAACCTTTTACTTTACCGGCGGACAAAATATTATGCACAGCTTTACGCTTTTGCGGGTGTAGTGTTACATCCTCTGTCCTTAAGGGGTTAAGAAGTAATTGTAAGTAGCAGTGTTTACGCTAACCGCCACTTTGCCACGGTTAGCTTGAATGAAAGTCATTTTTAACATGAGCGTTCCTTTTTTTGTAATAAAATTTGTCATTGCAGCTTTTGTAGTCCCACAGGGTGGGTAGAAGACGGGGCAGAACAGGGCAAAACCCAGAAACAGAGTAGCTGTGGCTCCTCATACTCTACATATTTAATGTAGGACTACAGAGATTCTTTCATTTCTGTCTCATTTGCCTGACTCGTTATATATGTATGTGTGTGTGTGTGTGTGTCATCAAAACGGGGGAATCCTGCTTAACACAGGTGCCGTAACCCCAAAATCCAGATAAAATATCCATTCCTGGATAAGAATGGGGCTTTTAGTATAACTAGTGTTTATAGTGAAGTCACTAGAACAAGGCTGCAGTGTTTTCAGCTGGTATTGAATTGCAACATCCAGCACTGCCTGTCCCTATGAGACCAGTTGAGGATGATAGGGGTTGCAATCCAGCCACCAAGGGAGAATGTGCAAATACATGGACCGGTGAACAGGTTGATCAGTAACAGGCTGACACTCCCGGAGCAGGAATGGAAGCTAAGGGAATATGTAAGGATTTGGGACAGTATAATGCGGGTGAGTATAAAATAATGCATTAGGATACTTTGCTGCAGACTACATCGGGGGGAAAGGGATTTGGTAGTTATTCTAAAGAGTTAAAGGTGAGCAGGAAAAGCCTGCAGGATGCCAGACTGTATAGGAAGAGGCAGCCAGGAAAAAGATCTTATTAAATCACTGAAAACTTCTCGTTTAGAAAGTCCGGTCCCAGTGACCATAGGAGGAAAGACTTCGAACTACATCTACCCCAAAAGAAGGGATTAGGAAAGGCCAAGAGGGGAGCGTTTGTAATAAAGATAAGGGTGCCAGAGCTGGTGGGCATGATTTAAAGTTACAAGGTAGAAGACTGAGGGCTAATGTGAAAAACAATCAACCTTTTCTACATAGTGGTAGTAGATACCTGGTATAGGCCACCAGTGTAATTAGTACAGGCACACAGTATAGTCATTTAAAGAAATGTTGACATGTACATCAAGCTACCCTAAAAAATGAATAACTAAAAATGATTCCGTAAGAACAGATTAGCTGGGCTAATTGGTTCTTTTCTGTTTATCCATGTAAATATATTTTTCTGCCCTGGACAACATAAACAGAATCTCCGTTTAGTGGGAGGCTAGGGCCGCCTTGCCGAGGTTCAGCGGTGTGCGCAGACCCGATTTCGCTGCCTGAGGCATCTGCAGCTGATTGGACAGATTGCAGCCAATCACAGCCAAGCAATGCTGAGAAGTTCTGCTAGCATTTAATGGACCAATGTCATGAAATTGAGCTTCAAAACTACAATCGCTTTCTTCTTTAAAGGCAAAGGGCACTTAATGTCGTCTGTGTGCTTTCCTGAGCCAAGCGCAAGAAGAAATTGTGTGTAAACTTTATAGGCATTTGGCGCGTTGTGATACTCTGGCTGTGTAAAAATGCTGTTGCACCACACGTGGCGAAAAAAAAGGTATGTAACTTTTTATTACTGAATACTGAACTAATTAAACAAGTTCTCTCTTACTGATGTGCAGATTAGTTAGAGGGATTGCTTGGCGTATGATCAGGATTTGCTTGGGGTTCAGAGAAGTTGGTAAAAGCTGTGGGGTATGGTGAGCGGATCACCCTGTAGGTGCCAGACGGCTCTTCACCCTGCATAATGCTCTGACCAATACATGGCGTAGTGACTAATGGCAAATAATAATAATTGTTAATGAAATATATTTTGTACCCTCTCAACGTATCCTGTTTATTAACGCCTAATACGAATATTGGCACTCTTGGTAACTCTGTAGTTACAGGAGGTTACCGTGTCGTTCGGTAAGGATGTAACAGCGCGGGCACTGAGTGAAGTAACATTACTGTTTTTCACAGGAGAAAAATCACAAATGATTTTTGGGGCAGGACGTTTAGTTCTTTGTGCTGCTACGTCATAGCCTTCATCGGTGGGTTGGGGCTATATGATCATAACGGTGTATAGAGGCAGCCAGATACACTTACATAGTAAACTGTGGCGAATGTAAAGACTACGGCCACAGCCACTGGCTCTTCAGCCTTTAAAAATAATTTCCACCGCATATGAAAGAAGAGCAGAAATCTTAGCGAAGAAATTCAATCTGTAGCCTGTGCTGGTTTTTTTTTTTTAAAAAGCAAAAAGATGAAAAACTAGAATAAAATGTTTTGTGTCCTGTAACCCTTTCCCTTCTCCTGCCCACTGCCCTTCCAAGGCTTGTCGGAAGCATAGAAGAACTTAACATAATTGAATATATATTCATCCAGACCCTGCAAAATAGGCTGCTGATACTGTCTGGGGAGCGTCGCTGTTTGGCATATTAAGTAATTTTTTTTTTTTTTTATTTTAAATAAGTTGAAGTTGTGGTATGATGAGGCTTGCAGAGAATATTTGTGAATCAAGCTCAAGCTCCCTTCTTGCAATGTGTGCTCCCTTAAGAGCAGGCTGTGGGAATAGTGTATGTTCCTTTTAAATTAATGAAGCGTAAAAAATAATTAAAACTGTACTTCAGGGAAAGTGACTCTTGTTAACGAATGCTCTGCCTTTGCTTTAGCTTTGCGTGGTGGAATTTTCCTTAACGAGCACAGTGTACTGAATACCAATGTGTTGTGAACAAACAGTTCGGGTTTAGGCGGATTGCAATGTACCTGTGAACATGGATTGGAGTAACTTGGTATAACGGAAAGTGGCTTTAAACATCTGTTTCCAAGTCATTTGCTTAGTTAACATTTCCAAAAACTACAGCCAGAGGAATACCAGCTCGGCAGAGATTAATCGGCACGGATCATGTGCTGTTTCATTTGTACTATGACTGTTATACGAGTACTTTCAATAAGCTTTTGGCAAGGTAATAAACGTTTATATCATGATATATTTTCTTGTAATGCCGCCAGTTACACTTCATCGGCCTGCAGACAGCATAATCTCCTGTGCGTTGGCAGGGGTGTAGAAATGATGGCAAAATGTGGATTAACGGGTTAATTTCTGATTCGCAAAGTCCGATTTGACCCATATTTTATGCAGGATAAAATTATCCATGTCCTTTTTAAGAGGGGGTGTTCGTTGCAACTTTTTTCCTCCTCGTATTGAGGTGTATGAAGGTTCATGTCTGAAGGGGGTAGTTTATATCCTGGTAAGTGTCGTTGAAATACATTGATAACCATTTTTGGGAATCTCCAGCGACTTGCGTTTTGTGATGTTTAATTGATGGAGACAGAAGGGGCAAATGTGGTGTTAAAGTGTTGTGTCTGATCAAAAAAATGGCGTTTAATAATTATAACATGTTATAAAAAAATGGCAGGGGTTTTCCCCCCTCAAATTTAGACAAAAAGAGAAAAGTTATGAGAAAATTAAAAATCTCATATTTTTATACATAATAATATTACAATTTTTTGTGTTGGAAATATTAACTAGACTTTTGGTCAAATACCCCCCCCCCCGTATAATAATTAGATATTTTCCCTGAGTTTGGCATGCCTACCCATTTCCCCACAGACTCATAAACATTAATTCTGTTTGTCAGCGGGCCAGTGTCTATACTGTTCCCATTAATATGTATGACTTAATTGTTGTGTGTATATATATATATATATATATATATATATATATATATATATATATATATATATATATATATATATATATATATATATATATATAATCTCTAAAACTAGTACTTTCGTATTCTCACCCCTTTTTATAGACGTATGGTGTTAATTAGTCAAGTGTTTTATCACCTTATTGGTGTAAAGATAGTATGATCCAGATGCACGTTCTATGTTATTTATAATCACTCAGCTGTCTTATCAAAGGGTTTAATCCCCATACCGCATATCAAGGTTCAAAGCATTTTACTCTGCAGCACTTACTCCCCCATTGCCCCAATAGAAGCCCTTTTAAGAATGAATATGAAAAATTGATGTTTTTTGCTAACCAAGCACCACAATAAATTTAGCTGCAAAGTCAAATACTAAAACAATAGAGCTTGAAACACGGTATGATCTTAAACTCAAGGAGCAAGTGTCGTATGATCAGACAGACTGTAAGTGAACTTCATTTGCGATACTAAGGCAGGTGTCCCTGGTCAAATTAAATTGTAACCTTGTGCAAATGGACCAAAAGCTATTTGGATTAATTTTTCTTTTTTGGTTTTGGTCCATATGTCCATGTATCATTTTCTGCCCCTTTGGTTCAGACAAAATTCAGAGGGTTTTTACGTTTTACAGAAACAGAATTTTTTGTCACTCACTCTCATTCACTCGCTCATGCTCTCGCTCACGCAGTCACGCTCACTTTGTCATACTCATTCATGTTCTTACACTCATTTGCATTCTCTGAATGTCTCCCTACTTTCTCATTGCTCCTACCTTCTCTTGCATCTTCTTGTTTTTCCTTCTTTGGCAGCTGTTCCTTGTCCGCTTCTGATCCTGGCCTGCTGGTGAGCCTCTTCAGTTGACGAAATGGAGGAAAGGCTGTCCCCATGGCTTCCCCCCTTTTGCGGAAGTGTGCATAGAGGCCAGAATAATGCAGACAGATTTGTAAAGAAAGAGAGGTGCAGAAACGCTTCTCTTTCTCAACAAATCTGTCTTCACTATTCTGGCCTCCCGGTGAACTTCCACAAAATGGCAGAGCTTTGGGGACAGCCTCTTCCCTTTTGCGGGAAACTCACCAGAAGACCAGGTTTCAAACAATTCCAATCTTTGCTTGGTCTTTGTTGTGTTTTCTGAGATTCGTACAAATTTTAGTCAATTCAAATCGTTCAAATCCAAATGCATACGCCTGTTTGTGAATTTTTACCGTTTTCATTTAGCTTATGTAATGTTCTATACTTGTGTTTCCTTCACAGAAGCGCTAAGCCAAGCATTCCAAAACCTGTGGATGTAAAAGATAATACTGAAAAGTTCTGTCCTGTCACAGTGAATCCACGACACACCAGAAAAGCGTTCAAGGTTATGAATGAATTACGAAGGTGATATATATATATATATATATTTTTTTTTTAATTGTGTGGATCTTCAAGAAAGTCTTTGATGTGCTTGCTAGGTATTCATATTTATGTTGGGTTGCTTTACAGTGTGGTAAACTAGGTGACTACTCAATAAATAAATATAAAAAATATTCCAAAGCTGAAAAAGTTCCAAGCTGGGTTAAATATAAACTGTGACTAGACTGAAGTTTGAAAAGTTACCGTATCAACCGATGGTCAAGGATGATGTGACCGCAATGCCTTATCCAATGAGCCCAAACTATCATCTGCTTACACATTCCTCTGTTTCTACCCCCAGATTGAGGCAGTAGTATCTGGACCCTGCCTGCATCAGACAGTTAGGGGTGAGGGCGGTGGTTATCATGTATCTTGCTTCAGGAGCTGACTTGTTTGGGTCCCTGTCTTCAAGTTGCTTGGTTTAATGTCATAGATGAGTCAGATCACAGTGGCCCATCTAACAATATGACATTGGACATGTTAACTTAAAACTACTTAAGTTGCCAGATTTGGTCGATAAAGTAGAACACATAGCGAGATCGTTGCTTAATATCCTAAAAAAATAATTTCCTGAAAAAGTTATGCTCCTTTATAGTTGTCAGAAGAAAGGGTTTTTTTGTTAATAATTTACCATCAAGCATGTGCCCAGAGAAACGAACAACTGTTGCCTCAATGTAATAATATGTCTAACAATCATTAAAGCCAACCTGCTGCCGGAAATAAACTAAACCAAGATGTTAGCCGAGAATAAAGATTGCTGGACCTTTGGGCAGGTTAAACTTTCCATCTAAACCTCCGTGTGTTAAAAACACTTGTATGTTAGCAGCCACTCTTTAAGGGCTGGACAGATGAATTCTGGGAAATGCAAATCTGTTTTCAAAGATTTCCAGAATGTCAAAATAGGACAATAAATATTATTTCCAATGTGCAATTTATTTAATTTTTTAATAAGAAACATAGATGTGCAGCTACCAGCCTATAGTTTTTCCAAAATGTTCTTCGTCTCAATTTTCTCTGTAACCTATCCGTTCCGACTGTTTGTCAAAGTACTAACTCTTCTTTGTTGATGTAATGGTGCAGTGATTTATGACGAATTTTTTTAGCAACTCCCTAACTCTTAAGATAAAGTTGAAATACTTGAGTGTAGCTAGAGTGCTCGCATGAAACGCACCTTCCACGGTATGTGTATGACACCATGTCCTCTTGGTGACTCTGTATTTAGATGAAAAATAGCTGATCCCATAGATGGCAAAAAAGGGGGCCCAAAGATTTTGATTCAAACTCTATTCTTTAGTCACTGCGTGAATTAATCTCGGTAAATTACTGTGTGACATTGATAAAATAGAACTAATCCCTTCAGTATGAATGTTCCCGTACTTTCCTGGAGAGAAGGTCATGGTGTATTTAGTGTGCCCAAAAAATTACTGCCACAATTAATGTACTGACATAAGCAAGTCTGTCCACGGTTGGATAGCCTTCACCATTGTTCATGGGAAACGTTGGAACATCTACATGCAGAGTAACTGCACTACTGCGGTAGTAATTCCCTGTATTACCGGAATAAAAATAAAATCCAAACAGGTGGGGTTACGGATGGGAACATCTCTAAATCCAAAATAATGTGTGTGTGAATTAATGTATATATAATGCAGAATGCCTAGTTCGGATATGAGTTTTCAGACATGGGCTGTTACAGTAGTGTATACCTTTTTTTTCAGACCTGTTCCTTATCTTTAAAAACTCAGTGGCAATATTTGAGGTTTAAATAACCGTTAAGTGAACATCATGGCTGGTAATCCAATCATTGGCAGGTTAATCCTTGAAAGATTTCAGAATCTCTCATCTTCCAGTGCAGTGAGTGAACAATGTCGGAGATACAATGGGTTAACGATGTGAAAGCTGCTGCGTGTCACATGCCTTGTGCGTGACTAACGCCATCGTTTATTGTAATGTATGTTTCACAAAATTGGTAGCTCTCCTACTACACCCAAATAATGTGATTTACGTTCCATTGCCTCCTATAATGTGAAATTCTTCATAGGAAAAAAATTTTCTTTTGAAGAGAGAGATTTATTAACGTGCGTGTCCACGTATGTTTTTGACCTACAGTATCTCACAAAAGAGAGTACACCCCTCGCATTTTTGTAAATATTATCTTTTCATGTGACAACACTGAAGAAATGACACTCTGCTACAATGTAAAGTAGTGAGTGTACAGCCTGTATACATTTGCTGCCCCCATCAAAATTACTCAACACACAGCCATTAATGTCTAAACCTTGGCAACAAAAGTGAGTACACCCCTAAGTGGAAATGTCCAAATTGGGCCCAATTAGCCATTTCCCTTCCCTGGTGTCATGCGACTCATTAGTGTTAGAAGGTCCCAAGTGTGAATGGGGAGCAGGTGTGTGAAATTTGGTGTTATCGCTCTCACGCACTTTCATACTGGTCACTGGAAGTTCAACATGGCAAAGAACTCTGAGGATCTGAAAAAAAAGAATTCTTGCTCTATATAAAGATGGCCTAGACTGTAAGAAGATTGCCAAGACCCTGAAACTGAGCTGCAGCACGGTGGGCAAGACCATACAGCGGTTTCACAGGACAGGTTCCACTGAGAACAGGCCTCGCCATGGTCCACTAAAGAAGTTGAGTGCACGTGCTTAGCGTCATATCCAGATGTTGTCTTTGGGAAATAGATGTATGAGTGCTGCCAGCATTGCTGCAGAGGTTGAAGTGGTGGGGAGTCAGCCTGTCGGTGCTCAGACCATACACCGCACACTGCATTAAATTGGTCGGCATGGCTGTCGTACCAGAAGGAAGCCTCTTTTAAAGATGATGCGCAAGAAAGCCCTCAGTTTGCTGAAGACAAGCAGACTAAGGACATGGATTACTGGAACCATGTCCTGTGGTCCGATGAGACCAAGATAACTTTATTTGGTTCAGATGGTGTCAAGCGTGTGTGGCGGCAACCAGGTGAGGAGTACAAAGACAAGCGTGCCTTGCCTACAGTCAAGCATGCTGGTGTGAAGTCACGGTCTGGGCCTGCATGAGTGCTGCCGGTACTGGGCAGCTACAGTTCATTGAGGGAACCATGAATGCCAGCATGTACTGTGACATACTGATGCAGATCATGATCCCCTCCCTTCGGAGACTGGGCCGCAGGGCAGTATTCCAACATAACGTCCCCAAACACACCTCTAAGATGCCTTGCTAAAGAAGCTGAGGGTAAAGGTGATGGACTGGCCAAGCATGTCTCCAGACCTAAACCCTATTGAGCATCTGTGGAGCATTCTCAAACGGAAGGTGGGGGAGCACAAGGTCTCTAACATCCACCAGCTCCGTGATGTCGTCATGGAGGAGTGGAAGAGGACTCCAGTGGCAGCCTGTGAAGCTCTGGTGAACTCCATGCCCAAGAGGGTTAAGGCAGTGCTGGAAAATAATGGTGGTCACACAAAATATTGACACTTTGGGCCCAATTTGGACATTTCCACTTAGGGGTGTACTCACTTTTGTTGCCAAGGTGTTAGACATTAATGGCTATGTTGTCACATGGAAAGATATAATAGAATATTTACAAAAATGTGAGGGGTGTACTCACTTTTGTGAGATACTGTATATTTTATGTACATTACTTTTTTTTTTGTTTTTATTCGTCCGGATTCTTCACAGGTAACCCATAGTCTGATCTGTCAGTCTCCTGAACGCTGTATAAATTAAGTGCTCTACAGGCACTATGTGTATACCCATTATGTGTGTTCATTGTGTTCCCAGTCAGAACCTGCTGTGTGATGTGACAATAGTGGCTGAAGATGTGGAGATCGCCGCTCACAAGGTCGTGCTTGCAGCCTGCAGCCCCTACTTCCATGCTATGTTTACAGGTACGTGCTATTTGGCTGGGTGCAACTGATGATGTTACTGATGTCCTGCTGAACAAGTGCTACATCTAACTTTTTTTCTGTTGCTGTTTGAAACTATTTAAATTCTCAGTTTGATGGAAAAGTAAATAATACCGGAATATATTTCTACCACGTAAACAGAAAGTGTTGTGTCTGGGTTTTTTTCCCCCCGACTGGAAAAAAGAACAATATTTCCTGTATTTGAACAAGACTGGGTGTGGTGCTCGCTATTCGAGAGAAGCCAAGCTAGCTTCACGTGGCCGGCTGCTGTCGGCTAGGACAATATTCATTAGATTAGCATGAAAATCCAGATCCTGTCATTTGAGTGTCCTCGTACACCTATGGGTTTAAGCCTCTTTTGTTCTAGTATATACTGATGCTAAGTGTTGAAACTTTTTTTTGTATTATATATGCAATTATGTTTCCTAGTCTACTAAATACATTTGGGTGTATATTAAATATGTTGTGGTAAAGTGTATGGGAGCGTGGTTGATGGTATATATATCTCACCTGGTTACCTCTGCCAGGCATGGTAGCAAACCCAGGTGCTCTCAGGTGAGGCTTCCTAAGCTCGTTACTGGGGAGGAAGCCTTAAAAGAGAGGGCTGTTAAGTTTGCAGGTGAAGGGAGAAACTGAATGAAGGAGCAGCTACAGCCAGCGCTGCAGCTCACCAGGTATGAAGCTTTACCCCATACAAAACTGGTTACTTTGCTTTGCGTCAGACCTTAGGCTGCTAGAGAGGTATCCTGCTGTTTAGTTAGAGCCGGACAGGCTTATAGTTTGTTTTGTTTACAAGGTGCTCTGTGACTACAACATCTAAATAAACGCGCTTTTACGTTGGAAACCTGTGTGAAACCGTCATTGCCGCCCCATGCGTGAGCTGTCCCCTACAATTGGTGGAGAATGCGGGCACAGTGGTGCTAGGAGCAACGGCAGGACAAAACACAGCATCTGAATTTTGTGGACATTTAAAGGGCCGGAAGCATATGTCCTGAGTGAAGGCTGCAGCACTGTAAGGCCCATCCGGCACAATGGAGGAAGTGATAAAGCAGCTGATACAGGCTAACCTGAGACATGAGCAGGCCTTGGAACAGCAACGGAAGTTTCATGCAGAGGCTTTTCACGCCCAGCAACATGCGCAACAGCAGACTATGGCCCAACAACAGGAAACGAATCGCCTGTTAATGGAGCAGATTGCTGCGCTCAGAGAGACTGTTGTGGCTCAGTCCCAACAAGTGGAGGCAAGCCCCCTTGAGACTGTTAACGTGAGGAGGGCCGTTCAGCGGGGCTTACAAAAAATGACACCCGACGACGACGTTGAGGCATACCTCACCGTATTTGAGAGAGTGGCGGAGAGAGAGAGACTGCCAGTTGCAGAGTGGGCAGAAGTGATTGCACCCTTCCTGACTGGTGAACCGCAAAAGGCCTACTATGACCTCGGGGAGCAGGATGTCCGGGACTTTACAAAACTAAAAATGGAGATCCTTGCTCGCCTGGGTGTTACGCCCGCTGTTCGGGCCAAGAGAGTCCACTGTTGGAAATACACCATGGACAAGCCTGCCAGGTCCCAGATGTATGATCTGATTCATCTTGTACGCAAGTGGCTGGAACCAGAATCCACTACACCAGCCCAGATTGTGGAAAAGGTGGTAGTGGACCACTACCTCCGCGCCCTCCCGGCGGAGCTACAACGGTGGGTTGGGCATGGAGACCCCAGAACTGCTGAGCAGCTTGTCAACATGGTGGAAAGGTTCATAGCAACCGAGGACTTCCTCCGTGAGGTCCCTGCGGCACCAACACCTTCCAAGACTGTCAGACCCGCGACATCTTTGGGTAAGAGAGTTCCAGCTGGAGGTGTATGGAAAAATGTGAGAGAGAGCAGGGATCTAGAGTTTGGGCAAGGGCAAAAGACTGATCCTGAACCCCTGGGACCCCACAATCCTAGAAAGGGCTCCCTACTAAGGAGGCCAGGGACCCCCCAGTGCTGGAGGTGCCATGAGTGGGGACACATAGCCGCCTATTGCCCTCTTAACTCAGAGCCCATGGTGTGTGACGCTAGTCGGCGTCAGTCCCTGTTTGCAGAACCTGTTTGTGCAGCCATTCCAGAATCAGAGACTGAGCCGCATTTTTGTATGGTGAAGATAGGTGACTGCTCCGTGAAGGCACTTTTGGACTCGGGTAGCCTGGTGACTTTGGTTCGGGCTGGCCTTGTGACTATGGACTACGTGCCGAACAAGCACATAAGAGTGCTATGCATCCACGGGGATATTGTAGCTTACCCTGTGGCCCCCATTAAGTTGGTGACCCCATCTGGAACTGTGACCTACGAAGTCGGAGTTGTAAAAAGACTTATGCATGCGGTTATTTTAGGCCGCGATTTCCCCTTGTTCTGGGAGTTGTGGAGAAGGGGGAACGTTTCTGCAGCTGGGGAACAAACTCCGGCAGAGTCTGTAACCCTCCCTGTAAATAATGGGTCAGGTGAGACGGCCATTGGGAACAATGATACCAGTAAGGGGCATGATGAAAAGGATCTAGGCCCACCTGAAATGTATAGTGAAGATTCTTTCCCCTTGCAGGTGTTAGCTGGGGAGGAAGAAGAAGAAACTTCCCTACCCGGCCAACAGGTCTTAGATTTAGAAATGTCTCGGGGTAACTTCGGGACCGAGCAAGTGAGAGACCCCACTCTGGGAACTGCACGGGCAAATGTCACGGTAGTAAATGGGGTACCACAGGAACCCGAAGCTGACCAGAAATTTCCGCATTTTGCCATGAATGGGGATCTAGTGTACCGGGTCACCAAAGTTAACAAGGAAATTGTGGAACAGCTTCTGGTGCCAAAACCATACCGACACCTGGTGCTGGACATAGCCCATAACCATGTGTTTGGGGGGCACTTGGGGACTAATAAAACACAAGAGAGGGTCCTCCAAAGGTTTTATTGGCCTGGGGTATATGAAGAAGTAAAAAGGTATTGTGAGTCATGCCCCACATGCCAGAAGAGTGCCCCAACACCACACTTCCGTAGCCCCTTGGTGCCACTTCCCATCATTGAAGTACCATTTGAGAGAGTTGCCATGGATTTGGTAGGGCCCATTGTCAAATCTGCTAGGGGACACCAATACATTTTGGTTGTCTTGGATTATGCTACCCGGTACCCAGAGGCGGTACCCTTAAGAAACATGGCCTCCAAAAATATTGCTAGGGAGTTGTTTTACATGTTCTCTCGCACGGGGATCCCTAAAGAAATTCTTACTGACCAGGGTACGCCCTTTATGTCACGGGTCATGAAAGACCTGTGTAAGTTGTTTAAAATCACTCACCTCCGTACCTCAGTGTACCACCCTCAAACAGACGGGTTAGTGGAGAGGTTTAACAAAACCCTAAAGCATATGCTAAAAAAGGTGGTAGAAAGGGATGGTCGGGATTGGGACTGTCTATTACCCTACCTCATGTTCTCTATCCGGGAGGTGCCCCAAGCGTCTACAGGGTTTTCCCCCTTTGAGTTAGTGTATGGCCGACATCCACGGGGTTTGTTAGATATTGCCAAAGAAACTTGGGAGGCCGAGGCCACCCCATATAAGAGTGTTATTGAACATGTGGCTCAGATGCAGGAGCGAATAGCGACGGTGATGCCTATAGTTAAAACGCATCTGCAAAGAGCGCAGGAGGCCCAGAGCAGAATTTATAACAGATCTGCCAGGTTGAGGGCCTTTAATCCTGGGGACAGGGTCCTGGTTTTAGTGCCCACCGTTGAAAGTAAGTTTTTAGCCAAGTGGCAGGGTCCCTATGAGGTTGTAGAGAAGATGAGTGAGGTGAACTACAAGGTCCATCAACCGGGCAGGAGAAAACCCTTCCAGGTTTACCACGTAAACCTGATCAAGCCGTGGAAAGAGCGGGAGTCTTTGGGGGCGACCCAGGCAGGGGTCAAAGAAGTGGGGCAACCAGTTCCCCCAGTAACAATAGGAGAGGCACTGTCAGTGCCCCAGAAGCAGGAGGTGAGGGAGTTCCTGCAGGAAAACAGACGAAAGTTTTCGGACCTACCTGGCCGTACCCACCTCATAAAACACCATATTAAAACTGAGCCTCACAGTAAAGTGAACCTGAAGCCATACAGGATACCAGAAGCCCGTAGAGAGGCGGTATCCACGGAGGTCAGGCGCATGCTTGAATTAGGTGTTATTGAGGAATCTACTAGTGAGTGGTCAAGCCCCATAGTGCTAATCCCAAAGCCCAACGGGACGTGGAGGTTCTGTAATGACTTCAGGAGATTAAATGAGGTCTCAAAGTTTGATGCGTACCCCATGCCCCGAGTGGATGAACTGGTTGAGAGGCTTGGGAAGGCAAGGTACATTACAACACTTGACCTTACAAAGGGCTATTGGCAGATACCGTTAACTGAGGAGGCTAAAGAGAAGACTGCCTTTTCCACTCCAGAGGGCCTGTTCCAGTATGTTGTGATGCCATTTGGGTTACATGGGGCCCCTGCTACCTTTCAGAGGCTGATGGATCTGATTTTGAGACCACATCGTGATTATGCCGCTGCTTACCTGGACGATGTGGTAATTTTTTCGTCTGACTGGAAAAGTCACCTCGGTAAGGTACAGGGCGTGTTAGAATCCATTAGTGATGCAGGCCTAACCATAAACCCTGAAAAATGTGCAGTGGGTCTGGAGGAAGCAAGATACCTGGGTTATATCATTGGTAGGGGTCTGGTTAAACCCCAGATCAATAAGATTGAGGCGATACAGAACTGGCCTAGGCCAGTAACAAAGAAACAAGTGAGGGCTTTCCTTGGCATAACCGGGTACTACCGTCGGTTCGTGCCCAATTTTGCCTCCATGGCCACACCATTGACAGACTTAACAAAGGGTGGTAAGTCAGTGATGGTAAAGTGGAACCCCGAGGCAGAAAGGGCTTTTCAGAGTCTGAAGTCTGTCCTGTGTGACCAGCCAGTGCTCGTTTCCCCTGATTTTAGGAAACCATTTCTGGTTCAGACAGACGCGTCTGCTAGAGGTTTGGGGGCAGTTTTGTCACAAGTGGTTAATGGGGAAGAACACCCAGTGCTGTACTTGAGTAGGAAACTGACCCCAGCCGAGGAAAATTATGCCATAGTGGAAAGGGAGTGTCTCGCCATCAAGTGGGCGTTGGAGTCCCTGAGATATTATCTCCTGGGCAGGGAATTCGTGTTGGTGACTGACCATGCTCCTCTGGCATGGATGAAACAGAATAAGGAGAGGAATGCAAGAGTGACCAGATGGTTTCTCTCCTTGCAAAATTTTAGATTTACAGTGGAGCATAGACCAGGGAAGTTACATGGGAATGCGGATGCGTTGTCCAGGGTGTACTGTATGGTTGCTGACGCTGTCCAGACCTCTGGTCTGGAGTCGACGGGGGGGATATGTGGTAAAGTGTATGGGAGCGTGGTTGATGGTATATATATCTCACCTGGTTACCTCTGCCAGGCATGGTAGCAAACCCAGGTGCTCTCAGGTGAGGCTTCCTAAGCTCGTTACTGGGGAGGAAGCCTTAAAAGAGAGGGCTGTTAAGTTTGCAGGTGAAGGGAGAAACTGAATGAAGGAGCAGCTACAGCCAGCGCTGCAGCTCACCAGGTATGAAGCTTTACCCCATACAAAACTGGTTACTTTGCTTTGCGTCAGACCTTAGGCTGCTAGAGAGGTATCCTGCTGTTTAGTTAGAGCCGGACAGGCTTATAGTTTGTTTTGTTTACAAGGTGCTCTGTGACTACAACATCTAAATAAACGCGCTTTTACGTTGGAAACCTGTGTGAAACCGTCATTGCCGCCCCATGCGTGAGCTGTCCCCTACAATGTATATAGTATATCAAAATTATATAAGACTGTATGCATGACGAATGATGCAGATGAAAACACCTTATCTGTAGAATTTAAGTGGCTTTCTCGTCTTGGTGTTGCAGTGCAGTTTGCACTAAACTATTTAGAATACCTGAAGAGGAACTCTTTCTGCAGCAACGGCCAAGAGGGTATTTATAGGTTAATTTCTTAGGAGTCCATATGTATTCTCGGTGCCAGGCTGAATGGTCTTCAGGAAGTGCATGCACTGTGATGTCTGGCCTGCAGACTGTAGGATTTTCCTGGTCTTTGTGAGCAAATCTAAAAAAAAATAATCTATCGTCTGAGGACAGAAAGTCTTGCGCTGTTTACAGAACTCCAGGGCTGCCTGATTGATCTTTAAGCTTGTGCCTCTCTGCTGCACTAAGCCTCAGGCATGCTTTGCCTCAAGTTCTACGAGCACTGCTTTTCCTTTGCGGTGAATTGGACAATCGGCTTTTAGCTTTCCACCAGTTACATGTTCTTCGAGGAAACTTCTACCGGTTACACGTTCCACGAGGGTCCCGTCCTTAATCCTTCCCGGTCCAGGTAAAACGTGCAGGTGTCTAACAGTTACGATTGGTTGTTCACATGCCACCTCTGCAGACACTTGGTTCTCTTTTCAAATTTCTCATGCCAAGGCCTTTGCTGGATGCAACTTTAACCCTCGCTGAAGCCAAAATGAAGGCCCGCGACCTTTGAGAGGTGGCAAACTTGGTCCTTGTCTTTGATCTTTGTGATTTGCTTCTTTGTGCTGCAGCGCAGAGGAATGGATACCGTGGCACAAGGGTGCAGGTCCTAGAGACATAGACTGGAGGAGCCCATGTTTCTACTCCCTCCATTGTGCAGTGAACACATAATTAAACAGGAGGTACACTTTGGATTTGTAAATGTTTTGGGAGATGTTGCTCTTTTTCAGTATTGGAGCAGAAGCCCTTAAAACATATCACTGGCTGCTGTCATTTTACCATTTTAACACTTTTGCAGGATTTGTCGTTGTAACAAAATAACAAGGGACAGAGAGTGAATCGGATCTCGGGATTAGGGCACACCCAATGCACTCCTGTTTACCTAAAACGCAGCAGAAGGTGTGGAGTGACGCCAAGAAAAGCCAGCACCTTCTCACAGACAAGTGAAAACCTAAAATGACTAATTATGGCCATTAGCCTAATATTCAAGGAGGGTATTCAATAGAACACATCAATGGCTTTCTATTTTTTTTTTTATCATCATCATCTCTGGCCTAATGCTTTATTTATTTTATATATTTCTGCTTCGTATTTCATGAAAGAATTTATTCACATAATTTTATTTTCTTGATGGTCCCCAACAAAAACAATATTGTTTATTATGCGAGTGTTTCCCGCAGGGTAATGCATGTCACTGGAGTTTTTGTTGCAGGAAAGAATGGAATTTAAAAGTTGTAATGGAAGATTTCCAAAGTGATATTCAGTTCAAATACACATTGATATAGTTGTGTCCTGGAATTAGCTGCTCAAATTAACTTTTACTCTCCTTCACAGGAAGGTATTTGAGTTCTTATTGTAAAGTCGGATTTAGACACAGACTGTAATTTAATTACGGTTTATATAATTAGGTATAGACAGAGAGCAAACACTGGACTTAGGCAGGTTTGCTCTAATGATGTCTTCCCTATAGAATGCCGGTTTTTGTTTGCTGTATTTATGCAAATGATATTGCCAAAGGACCACTGTATACGATGCATAATTTCATGTTTATGCTTTATTCAAAATTATACATTCTGTATAGATCAAACATTTATTTTAGTACATTTTATCCATAATCTCTTTGCCGTCTGGTGCTAATGGCAATTTAGGAGTTTAAGGGCTACAAATATGGTCTCCCACCATCCCCTGGTCTCAACGTTCTCTGTGCACAGGGGCGTCAACGCAGCCTTTGAATAATAAGAGATTACATGTGCCCCTTCCTGGCCCCGTGTTTGTAGGACCCCTCAAACATTAGGCAAGTCATGGAATTTCTAGCAATTTCACTACCACCAGTTTAACTATGTATTTTGTTTGTAGATGTTTTTTTTTTATGTTTATGGCCTTTCTCATCTAACATTACGCACTAGACTGTGTTTGGTGTATGAGCATGTACAAAGAGATCTGGCTTCTGGATATATCAGACAAACTTCTAAATAAAAAAAAAAAAAAAAAATGTTGTGCAAATGTTATCTGTCAGCAAATTGGGGCAAAGAGCAAATGGAAAGGGAGTCGCATGGCCAAACACCTCTCCCCTGCCTGGCGAAAGAGGAAGGACACCCAGGGAAGTGGCCCTTCATCCAGAGACTCCATGTCAAACTGGGTCCTGCAACGGCAATCATCCTCCCCCCGCTGACACTGCATGATGCCGTTTCTGGGAGAGGTTTGGTGGCTGCTGAAAGTTGCAGGACCCGGAGTGGCCATTACAAAGCCCTGACTTAAATCACAGAGAACTTGTGGACTAAACTGTGTCCGAGCAACGAGGCCCCCAAACCTGACTCGGTTACATCAGTTCTGTCAGGAGGAATGGGCAAAAATTCCAGCTACGTATTGTGAGAAGCTTGTGGAAGGTCTACCCCCAGCATTTGATAGAAGTTAAGCAATTAAAAGGCAATGCCACCAAATACTAACAAAGTAAACGTAAACTTTTGGCCCGCTGGGATTCTGATATAGTCAAAGGTGAAAGAATTCTGTCTGTGATTGATTTATTTTACGTCCAAGCAGAGTAGGTGCCTTAACTGACTTACCAAACAAAATGTATGGTTACACGAAATGTGTGCAGTTGTGAAAACTTGACTTTGACTGTCTTTAACAAAGGTGAATGTAAACTTTCAGCCTCAACTGGATATGACCAAATCCATTGTAAAGTGGGGCGACATGAAAAAGTATCAGGAATTTGGAGGGTTATTTCTGTTTTTTCTTTTACAGACATTTTGTCTCCTAGCAACATTCATTGAAAAACTATTATTGCGCAGATTGTCCGCGTGCCTTGCCTTTTTATTTAAGGGAAATTGTCCTCCTCCGAATGTGCCGTTCTTCACTGTGTGTTTATCGGTGGATAATGTCGGGTCGCTGCGTAGCACTAGTATTTCTTCTTCTGTAACCTGTATGATGTACTACTATGGTGACTAGCCGCCTTAGCCCGCGTACCGTATAAAAGGCAAATCTAGTGTAAACAATTATATGTATTTAGTGTCATTGATTTGTGATTATTGGATAAGATAAAGATTGTAAGATTTTAGTGGTTAGACCCACTTGTCTTGCTGTTCACGCCCCCCCCCCCCAAAGGGTCAAAATAATGCACCTTTGGTATACTGCACAGAGGTTTTTTTGTATATGCAATAATTTTTTGATAAATCAGCATGGAAAATGTCTGCTAATGGCCACTATTGTCCCTGTCCAAAGGTGTTTATGGTGGCCTTGTTTATTATATTATTAAACACTTGCTTTTATTTATATGCAAATTCCTTAAATGTCTTAAAATGGATTTATGTTTGACTTGTTTCTGAAATAGGTTACATAGTTACATAGGCTGAAAAAAGACATGCGTCCATCAAGTTCAGCCTTTCCTATATCTGTTAATTTGTTGCTGTCGATACAAGGTTGTATTTGATATTTACCAGCTATGCAACGCTACGTCTAATGTATCTCAATAAGGAATTGCCCAGCAGGCAGAAGCTGAAGGGAAATATGTGAAATAAGAGAATGGGTGTCGGGACTAGCGTTGACTGCATAATACAATAAACCGTTTCGTTTTTCTTTTTGCCAGCTGAAGGAAGCTCTGTGCGAGTACTGAGCTGCCAGTGTTTAATTTCCACTGTTTACTCTTTGCTGTTGCTGTAGGCGAGATGAGTGAGAGCCGAGCTAAAAGAGTCCGAATTAAGGAGGTGGATGGGTGGACCCTGAAGATGCTTGTTGACTACGTTTACACGGCAGAAATAAAAGTCACAGAAGAAAATGTTCAGGTACTAACCTTACACGGCATTATTCCATGGTTTTGTATAGATCCTTACAGAGTTGGACTGTAGGTGTCTGGGGTCATCCTTTACCAAAGTTATGATACTTGCTGTAAAACACTTTTCAGTTAAATGGATACTCTATCCATCATATGGTACATAATCACTTTTAATGCATATGATAGCTGAGACATTCCTTTAAATGTCCGTTTTGTCCCTTGCTTGAGGTATTCTGTGCAACCCCCCTTTACGCTTTTGTCCCTTCTTCCACCCCCAGCTATTTCTGGTGCGTGAGATGAGTTTGCCAAACACCAGGCCGCTGTAGAGGTGGCTTGGTGAACACCATGGGGGTTTATTTAGACCATTCTGTAGAGCACAGTCATATACATTAGCAAGCAAAGAGGGGGAACACCATGGTAATTTAAAGGGACTTCTCAGCTATCCTGATATTAAAGTGCATTAATGTCCGTTGAAGACTTGAGTTTTTTTTGTGGCAGGAACAAATGGTCAGACTAGAATGGGCAAATGGTTCATATCTGAACTGTGAATGTCAAAGCCTGCCATATTTCTACAGCAGCACGTGTGTTTTGAGTGTTTGGGTTGCACAGCGCTATTGAGGATATTTTGTTTTCTTTCATTTCAGGTCTGTGTGAAATATTTACAATTTGTGCTGACAGATATTTCTAGGGGTTGCCAAGCTCTCATAATAATACTCACGGGACTACGATGATTGTCTTTTAATTGTTATAATGTATTTTTCAGTAGATTTTTTTAATTTTTTTTTTTTTTGCTTCTTTTCTACTTCAGAATGTGTAAGCATTTAAGTACCGAGCGTATTTTTAGCCTATGAAATGTCATTCACCCACAAAGGTTTTTATTTGCAGTTGAAAAGTGACTCAGGGTAAACAATGCCAGCAGCTGAAATTAAGTTTTATGCCTGGCTATTAAGTATAGCTTTTATGTGAATGCTTTATGCTAGAAGTATTCAGTACTACTTTTTATACCGTCAACACCACGTCAGCTGTACAGCGCCAGGATTTCTGAGGTTGTACACTGTCTTTAAAGGAGCACTCCAGACCTGTCTGTTTCTCTCTGTTTGTGTGTGTGTTTGCTCGATGATCGACGTCCCTGTTTATAAAAACTTGAATTTTGGGGGGGAGAAGCCTGAATATAAGACTACCCTATAAGAAAAAAGTTTTACCAGTAAATATTTACATGTAAATATTTTTTCATATTTAATCAAAACTATGATTGAGAAAAATGCATTTATTTTTATTTCCTTTTATTTGCCAACCTATCCCCCAGTTATGCACATCTGACCCCGGGCTTGCCCCCCAGGATATGCCTTATACCTCCTATGCGATGTGCGTAGACAACCTCTGCTGCTACCCGGCACTTCCACCAGGGCTTCTATTACTGAGCACTAGAAGGTTATGATGGGCAGAGGCGGAGGTTGTCTACGCACATAGCGCAGATGTCAACCGACTGCCAGAGAGGAGGATCCAGGTCCCCTGCAGTGCTGGGGGGGAAATCTGGATCTCAGACTTATAGTCAGACCTCTTTTTGAGGTTGGATTATAAGACAACCTTGAATATTTGCGTTTGCCTCATCTTATGTTCGAGCAAAATACGGTTTATAGCAGGTGTTAAACTAAGCCTTTTGGGTTTGGCTCTAAACTTTTCAGAGCTGGCATGATTATGCAGCTTTGTGAATACATAGTTAGGGAACATTGGACTCTTCATATTAGTCACAGTATTCTACAGTTGATAAAATTACCAATGACAGAGAATGGTGCATTCGTTTATGTCAGAAGGATTAGTAACATTAATACAGCTGGTGCTGGACATGGACAATCCTTTTGTCAGAAGGAATTATAGTAGTTGAGGGGTTATGGCTAACTCATATCTGACACCTAGAAAACTAAATGCTTGCCAGTCGCTAGATTAATAATTGTACCTATATGATTGGTAGTCTGTATTTTTATTGTAAATAGCTTTAAATCGCCTTGTAATTTCATTTTTTTTTTGGATGCTTTGTGTAAAGTCAGATTAATTTCGGCCACCAAATCACTATATTATACCAGCGTGCACAGGGGTTTGTCTAAACAAATGACGTAAGATTGCGATGAACAGCCGTATAATCCTTTTGGTTATTGGTGCTTTGAACTCGATCTTATCTTCTATTTCATCATCTCCTCTCTGCATGTCCTTTAACATTGTATAATATGCAAATAGCAGCCATTTGTGAGGTTGGCAGACATAGTAGGGGATCTGGTTTGGTTTGCTGTGAAAGTTTTGATCCGTTGGGTGTTTCTCTTTAAACTTAGGTCCGAAACTTGTACGTTCCTTCTGACTCACTGCATACTATACGTACATACGGGTGTCATGAAAGTGGTGTCAAACCGGAAAAAATCTTGGTTCCCGCATTATAGCCCTTACAAATGGAAATGGAAGAAATGTGAGAGAGGATAGGTGCTAAATAAAATCGCAATAATCCACTAAACTCTCTCAAACCATTTTGTAAATTACATTTTGCTTGGTGAAGTATGAATGCTGAGAGTGTAGTTTATGAAATCTAAACTTATCCTGTATGATAGCTGAAATCTATAGCTCCAGAGAGGCAAACTGTGTGTGTGTCTCTATCTCTCTCTATCATCTCTCTATCTATACCGGTGTATGTATGTATGTATATGTGTGTGTGTGTGTGTGTGTGTGTGTGTGTGTGTATGTATATATATATATATATATATATATATATATATATATATATATTAAACTAATATCCATATAATATGGACAGAGACTTTCTGTAAACACTTACTATGGTTGAATGTTATGTATGTCATTTGTGTATAACCAAAACAGTATCATCAAAGCTCTTCATGTTCATTGTAGGTCCTTCTGCCAGCAGCTGGCCTTCTTCAGCTCCAAGATGTGAAGAAGACTTGCTGTGAATTCTTGGAATCTCAGCTCCACCCGAGCAACTGTTTAGGGATCCGGGCTTTTGCAGACATGCATGCGTGTCCTGATCTACTAAACCAAGCGAACACATTTGCAGGCAAGTATAGCCATGTATACTGATTTGGTAACATCGCACTAATATTATTCCACCAACATAAGTCATTGTTGTTTTGGCATTATTTATATATAACCACCAGTCTGTTTGTGGTTTCTTTTAATGTAACCTTTATTTGTCACTTTAAGTCGCGTTCTGCGTGTTTCATGTGGTATTCACAAGCTTATAATTTAAATCTTGCCATGTACAGCTGAACATTAGCATAGTGTGTGATCCAAATCTCTGTGTATACTTCCCCTTATGTTTCTCTGTTCTATGGGATGGAAATTAGTATTTCAGGGCTCTATAACCCTAATCTACAATAATAAGGTGTGTTCAGCAAAGGTGGGGTGGACAAGAGTTGTGGTTTCAACTGCCCTACTTCACTATTCATTATAAAGGACCAACATTGCCAGGTTTCTCCAGCAGTAAGGGCTGAGCTGGTCCTGTATAATGTATAATTCACGTGTAAGAAGACTGAGATCTCACTTATTTATCTATACATTATACAGGGGTATTTGCACACTGGGGTTGTTGGACCTTTTGTGAATAGACCCCATAGTTTACAGAAACAGCAGAAGATGTGTTCGAAGATTAACTTGTGTAAATAAAGTATGGTGTTCTTCCAAATACTATGTCGCTTTGTGTGGATGTGGCTATAATACTTGAGACAAATTGAGGTATGTAAACCATTGAGTGAATATTAGAGCAGCCACACAAATAGTGCCATCTTGAGTCAACTGTGTGAAGTACTACGAACATATCCCTTTTTTTTTTTTGATAGTGGACATATGTGGCTTTTCCCTATACAATTTACTTTTTGTATAGATTTTTTTCCCCTTTATTTTAAGTAGAAACTATATGCATCAGAAATTGTGAAGGTAAATCCTGTAGGGATTTATATATATTTTATATTATATTTAGGCTCTGCCTCTTTTTAATATGCTTAAACATGGTTCCTTGGTAATGAAACCAAGAGATGAGAGCCAAAAAATATACTCGCGTCTCTTCCTGTCTATATTCACATGTAATGAAACTCCTGGATTTTGGCCATATTGTATAGTATGTTTAATGGGAACGTGTAATTTATGCAGTGTGTGCCGCAGGAGAGGGACACCCCAGACATCATACTTTATTGCATATAATAGCAGAGAGGTTCTTTTAAATTTCCATTGCATCTCTTTTGCAAATGTGTGGGGTTATTCTGCAGAATCCTTCCTCCACCCCACAGCTATGTTCTGTGCAGGACAGGTGTTTGGCTGAGGAAACGTCTCCTCGCACGTCATATACTTGCCACTAGTCAGCTCCAGCACTGGCTTGTCAAACACTGCAGGGGGAGTCTATTCAAATCCCCATGTGAGGAAAGCACTCTCATTGATTTCAATGGGAATGCTTTCCTACCAGTGGCTGCTTCAAGCAGCCAATCAGTGGCAAGAATTTTTGGACCATGCTGAACAAGTAGTACTGCAGAGCTGCAGCTTCTATGCCAGGTAAGTGGTTTAATATGCATGCTTCATAAAAGAAAGTGCTCAGAGTACTTTAATATGGATTTTTGTTCTGTGGAGATGTCGGGTACAATAAACTGTCCCTTTTAAATGTTAATGTTGTTTGTTACATTTATTTCCACCGTGTTTAATGCTTGCTGCCTCATTTTCTATCCAGTCCCATGGATGTACATTCCAGGTTAATCGCTGGTTTATATTTAATAAGGTTCACTGCCTTGAGGCATCCACTTCCCACTGCAGGCTTTTCCGTAATGGCAGGTGGTATTAAGAGCACTTGTTAAAGATTACTTCTAGTTTTACAGATTTCTTATCAGATGCTAGCAATTGCTAGAAATCTATTTTAGTTTTTAATAGCTAAAGGCTTTATTGGACGACTACAAAAGTTTGACACATTGGAAGGAGAGTTGTGCTCCCCCACCTCCAATTTTACTTTACATTATGACTGGCCCTATGTGAAACCTATTGAAAAGAATGTTACCTAAACTAAAACCATGAACTATGCATTATATAGGACAAATTCAGCCCATCAATTCTGTAAATTGAAACCACAACTCTGTCAATAATGCAATGGCACGCACTCACTCACTCTTGGGTTCTGTCTGTGTCAGGGTGTAGAGGATGTGGGTGCATGCGCCTAATTGCTTAGCTGTAATTGGGGATAATTCAGTATTTTCAAATCTTAAATATACACGGTGTACAGGTAAAAAGGGGCCCTCTACAAAGTGACACCGCATCGTGTTTGAATGACACATGCACTTAAAAGACTAATCCTCGCTAATACAGTCCTTCTTATGGAGCCATTGCTTCCCTGTCTCTCTGGAAGCCAAGGACAGCCGTCTTGCATCATTTTGAAATAAGTCCACTTTAACATGTTTTTGCTTAAATGCATCACCCCCGTAAACTATAAATGTTCAAACTGATCATATTTATGGGAAAGATAATGGCAGTGGAAATGGCTGTGCCATAAATGCAAGGCAACTGCTCTGGGAGAAATGTTTTTTTTTTTTTTAAATACCATATTGTCCCAGTTATAGGCCATACCTTATAATTTGGTGCCATTTTAAAGAAAGTTACATTTTGAAAGAAAAAATACACAGTACAAGGGGGGTTCAAAAGGCTAGAATTTATGGAGATAAAAAGCTTTTTTAAGCCCTGCCTTAAACTCATGATGCACACTCTAAGATAGGAGCAGGAACCGGTGGACACGTCTGGCACAGAATGAGCAGAGAACATGGCGGAACTCATTTTATCAGCGTTACTGATGGACCACGCTCTGCTAGTGGAAAGTGACCACACAGGGAATGTTAAAGCACAACGCCACGCCATCCTGAATATCTAAACCATGGTTATGGATTGCACGCCTAATGTACAGATTTTAATTAGGGGAAAAAGTTTTTGGCCTATAATTGGGGCAATACGCTATATAATTACCGAAGCAGCAAAAAGTAAGAGTTGAAGGTTACTAGCTACCCAGCAGGACTGGTCAAATTCCAAGATCCTAGAAGACATGCTTTTCTAAAAATAAATGGCTGATGCCTAGCTTTTGGTCTCTCAGATACAGTATATGGACAAAAGTATTGGGACATCTGACCATTATACCAACAGGCACTTTTATGACATTGTAGCTATAACAGATTCCACTCTTCTTGGAAGGCTTTCCACAAGACTCAGTGTTCTGTTTAGGCCATGTCTGTATGGACCTTACTTTGTGCACTGAGGCACATTCATGCTGGAATAGGAAAGGGCCTTCCCCACATTGTTCCCACAAAGTTGGAAGCAAAACATTGTGCAAAATGTCTTGGTATGCTGAAACATTTATAAACTTTCCTTCACTTGAAGTAAGGGGCCTAGCCCAAACCCTGATTTTAATAATTAAGAGGTGTGTCCCCATACTTTGTACAAATAGTAGTGTACAAAGCAAGGTCCATAAAGACATGGTTGGATGAGTTTGTTGTGGAAGAACATGACTGACCTCAACTCCATTGAGCACCTTTGGGGTGAAATGGAATGGAGCTTGTAAGCACGGCCTTATCGTCCACATCAGTGCCTGACCTCTACTGGATGAACGGGCAAAAAATCCCATAGAAACTCTCCAAAATCTTGCGGAAAGCCTTCCCAAAAGAGGGGAAGCTGTTATAGCTGCAAAGGGGAGACCAGCTACATATTAATGTCTATGTATTTAGAATGCAATGTCCTAAAAGTCCCTGTTGGTGTAATGGTCAGTTGTCCCAATACTCTTGTCCATCTAGTGTATGGACGACATTGACTCAAAAAGAAAATAAATATAAAACTTTTTTTTTGTATTATTCTGTAAACTTTTATTTACACACATTTTTTCCTATGCAGAGCAACACTTTTCAGATATTGTGCCTGGAGAAGAATTCCTTAACCTTGGAATTGAGCAGGTTTGCAGCTTAATCGCCAGCGACAAACTAACTGTTATATCGGAAGAAAAGGTATCCAGAATCATGTTTCCGTTGCTTTTTTAATCTTGCCAAGCCAATATATGCAGAGTACCTTCCTGATGTTTTTTTTCTTATAAAATTAAAAGACTATTTTAAATTATGGAAGCTTTGACAAAAATAGGTCGACTCATTTTGTCTTTTGAGTCTTTTTTTCCTTCCCTACTCATTACAAAGGCCACCAAAACCAATTCAACTTAACAGGAGGAGCGGTTCTAACGTAACAGGGTCCTTTTGTGTTGCCACTTTCTAAGAAAGTGTAAGCGCTCAGCCTGCAGTTGCGTGTTCTTAGCAGATGGCTGAGGTGGTAGGGCCTGTTTTAATTCCCAGTCTGGCCCTGTTTGTTGGGTACAGACATGGACAAATCCAAGTTACCATAGTTCCTAAAATGTTACTGCAGAACCTGACTGTGCTCTGTTGCATAGGGATTTCTTGGCATGGCATACTTTTTAACATTGCACACTGTAATGTCCCTGGAACAGACTGTGCATTTCCGTTTACACAATCATTATGCTCGTTTATCATATGATCATAAGATGAGCAATACTCTTCAAGAGAATCCATTTCTAGAAATGCAGGCTACAGGCACCCAAAACACAATATATTACATTGGATGTGGGCACAACTGCAGTATATAATAAATCATGATGTCTTGTGGGTGGCTCTGCTGCAGAATTGTATATATAATTACACAAACATGTGCAAGTCCTCATCAGGCTTCTGGAAAGGTCATTTACAAGCCATCCTATGAGATTGTTGGCTATTTTTGTTGCTGGGATTATCCTGGAAGCCATGGCTCCATAAATTGGTTAAATCTGAAGAAGTCCTGAAAGTTTGTGACTCTACATCTGTTAAAGCTGGTTTGCTAAACAGTCTTATTACATATCCTTTGGGTCTATCATCTCTGTAGCAGTTCAAATAACGAAGTACAACAGAATATGGGAGGTTGCTTTATATGAAAATACCATAGCACAACATGTATGTGTTTGTAGGGACTACAAGTAAGTAACTTTAGAGATGTGCTAAACTGTTCTTGTTTTTTCTTGCAGGTGTTTGAAGCGGTGATTGCTTGGGTCAACCACGACACAGATGTGCGCCAGGAGCACATGGCTCACCTGATGGAACATGTTCGTCTTCCTTTACTTTCCCGGGACTATTTAGTTCAGGTAAGAAAAGAAAAACAATTTACGATCGTGTTTTTTCTTCTGATTTAAATCTGCATATTGACATGGAAGCTCATACAGATATACTGAATAGTAGCTTTTTAGGTTTATTCTCAGTATTAACAGACTGATCTAACACATTACACAAATTATTAACAGAAAGTAGGGCTGCAACAACTAATCGATTTTATCGATAATAAAATGAGGGTTTTTTCAGAGCAAATGCTCTGAAAAATACCCCTTGTTTTATAATCCGTTTCATTCGGTGTGACTCACAGCAGTTAGTACTTACAGTCCCTCCCTGCAGTCACTCTGATTGGCCCCGCCCCTTTCTGTTTCCCAGTCCCTCTCTGCAGTCACACTGCCGATTGGCCCCGCCCCTTTCTCCATCCCTGTCTGCAGTCACACTGCCGATTGGCCCCACCCATTTCCTATAGCGTCCACACTGTCCACAATTCATCTAACTGTGAGTATAGCATTAATATTTGGGTTACTGAAAGTTAGGGGAGGTGGGGGTTAATTTAGGGCCAGTTATGGTTAATGGGGTCTTTAGGGTTAATTTGGTGGCAGTTATGGTTGATGGGGTGTTGAGGGTTAATTTAGGGGCAGTTATGGTTAGTGGGGTCTTCAGGGTTAATTTAGGGGCAGTTATGGTTGATGGGGTCATTAGGGTTAATTTAATGCTGAGGAATGACACACACAGTGATGCAACAAGCGAACCAAATGGCATTAACATCCCACATCCATGGGGATTATATCACCTTTGATAAACCATTTTTACATTATATGCCACTCGGAGGTGCTCTTGTTTGAGAAATATCTTTAGTGGAACTATTCCAGGCCACCTGGCGTCCAAAAGTTGTTTGTTTTTTGAGCATTGACCAGATTTAACCATCAAATGAACTTCCTATCCTTGAAAATAGTAGTGGATATCTAGAAATTACTACAATTCTTAAGATACATTTAGAATTGGGTATAAATACACCTGATGAAATATATGTAAGATACAAATGTACCCCATAGCACATTTAAGACATAGACAATGGTTTATATGGCGTATAGAATATGTAAAAAAAAAATCTATGTATACTATACCGTATTAGTCTTACTCAAAATTAATATAATAGAAAAAGCAAAAATGACTGCTTTTAAAATACAGCACCAACTCAGGGAGAAAACAAACCCTTCTATGTTGTATAAAGAAATCAAGACGGCTCTGACTTAGTTTTTGTGTTATATAATATACATATTTGCCGGCCTAAAATGTCTGACGGTTTTAAACACCACTCTTAAATATCGCAAAGCTTTTTTGTCTAATAGACCTTTGACATTTTTAGCTTTCTTAATGTGATTTTTGCCTCTGCTATAGATGTTTTCTAAATAAAATACAAAAAAATCTATATTGTATTGCAAAATGTGGTCAGTGCCGCTTTGAGATCCTTCAAACCATTCTCAGGAAAGCTCTTTAATGCCGCTATGATCATATCTAACAAAAACATAGAAATGTTTTGTGGGTCTCTTGAGGTTGTCTAGAACTTCACCGTTCACTTCCCATATAAGGCCTTTTTTTATTTGCGACACTGGCTATTTTGTTTTCAGTATATACCATTTGCCCTATCCCTTATCATCTAGAGGTAAAGGTTTAAGGCTGAGTGTGATGGGGGCTCATTGTGTTTTTGTGATCTTTGCTATGTAGAGAGTTGAAGAAGAGACTCTGGTGAAGAACAGCAGTGCCTGCAAGGATTACCTCATTGAAGCCATGAAATACCACCTCCTCCCAGGTGACCAGCGGACTCTGATAAAGAGCGCACGAACACGGCAGAGAACACCCGTCAGCCTTCCCAAAGTAAGAATTTGATATTTAGATACTGTGGGCACTTGTTTAATGAAAATGGGTTGTGTTTATGTTACGCATGTAGTGTTTCCAGGAGGCTAATTCTGGTTGCTGTGTAGCACAAAGCCCTGTCACTGTCTTATTTCATATGCTAGGTTAGTCTTGTTTAATGTTTTTGCGGGGCTAGAGGTGTAGATATTTTACGTCTTTCCTTATGATGGCTTGGCTAGTTTTAAAAGGTGCGCATGTGTCTCGGAGAATAAGAAAGCTAATATAACATTTGGTTATCATGGAAATTAAACTCTAGTGTTTTTGGATATTTTGCAAAAGAGCTATGGCCGAGAGCTTATTGTTTGTGGATCATTGTCTACTTAAGATGTGTTGCGTTTTATGAGAAATATCAAGCTATGGCAGATTGCGTGAAATGTACATTTACATCTTATGCTAAAGGGATCAAGTGCAAATGTAGCTCCAGATAATGCTTATCTACACACCGGGGGTTATGTTCTGCTTAATCTGTGGTTATAGTGAGTTATATAATTTTTAAAATCATCATAATTGCTCATTATACCAAAGTCCTAGTTTGTTTAAAATATTTTAAAAATGGGGTTCCCAGTTATAGGCATAATTTAACAGTACGTTGTGCCATGCATTTTGAGTATGTTACCTGTGTGCAGGTAGATCAGTTAATGTTCTGTGTTGAGTGCATATAAATAAAGATTTGGGGCATGATAATTTAGGATTATTTTCCTTGAGACCTTTGAAAGTATTTTGTACTAAGGAAATAAATTGTTTCTAATTAAGTGACATTCTTTCCCTGTAGTTAATGGTGGTAGTTGGAGGTCAAGCCCCTAAGGCTATCCGCAGCGTGGAGTGCTATGATTTTAAAGAAGAACAGTGGCATCAAGTAGCTGAATTGCCTTCCAGAAGGTGTAGATCAGGTATGTTTGAATGTATACCACAGCTCCGTCCAGCTTTATTGCTGATAAGACCTCTGGTACTAGGGTAAAAAAAAACTCATTTTCTGTCTTAATGACCTCACCACAGAACTTTTTTCAGAGTAACCGTCTCGCATAAATGGCAGCTGATAACAAATGGCATTTGAACGGGAGGAGACATACACTTTGGTGTATTCAGAAGAACATGTTACTACAAGAGAATAGAGCATGCAAAGGAAGTGAAGTAGGGCCAGCAACAGAAACGCTGATGGGGTAATTAGAGGGATAGGATGATAACCAGGCTGTGCGATGAGAGTGATGGCAGGCATCTATGAGCACTTTGTTATCCTTTGGCTCTATATGGATATGGAAAACCCATTGTATATATCCATGTAACCTGGGGGGGTACTGCCAGCCTGCAATCACTTTATTATGGCTAGTTCTCATACTGCTAAAAAACACTGTGACACTGAGCTAAAGCGGTATTTGTGTTTTTGCTGAATAATACAATGGGTGTAGCAGTAGAAACTAATTTTGATTGTACTTTCAGGTGTGGTGTACATGAACGGTCACGTTTTTGCTGTTGGTGGATTTAATGGTTCACTCAGGGTACGCACAGTAGATTCATATGATCCAGTAAAGGACCAGTGGACTAGTGTGGCCAACATGCAGGACAGAAGAAGCACCCTAGGGGCAGCAGTTCTAAATGGCCTTCTCTATGCTGTTGGTGGATTTGATGGAAGCACAGGTAGTTATCGTCTGACACAGTTTGTGATAGCGAAGATTTTTGAACAAATCTTCTACCTGTAACTCAGTACAGATATTGGTTCTTGACCAACTACTGTATAAAACCAACTCGGTCACCTCTGCATTTGAGCCTGTTAACTCTGAAAATGTATGCACTTTATCTCTATTGCGCCAACCTGTTGGGTAAGAGTTTGAAAAAAACTCCTAAGCTAGTTAGGACCTATTCCATCCGCAGGTAACAAAAAGTATCTCTTTGCGTATACAGTTATTGCAGTGAGCCTGGGCCCTTAGGTAATTAAAAAGAAGGTCCAGTGCAATCTACAATCTAAAGATTACTTTCTGGTACAGTAATAAACATCCGTTCAATATATTGGGACATTAAATGAATGCAATATAAAGTAAAATAAACGATATGAGTGTATACGTTTACCAGGTTGGTGTTCATCAAACAGTTAAGATAGAAATGTAGAGCGCAGAGCCCTTTATGAGATCCTACCCAAACTGTGCTGATCCCTTGATATTTTATGTTATATACCCACCCATAAACTTGCAATGTAGCTAGCAGATTTTTTAGAAATAACCCTAATGTTGCATCATTTTATCCCTTGTCAGGTCTAGCAACTGTGGAAGTATATAATATTAAAGCTAATGAGTGGTTTCATGTGGCGCCAATGAACACCAGGAGGAGCAGTGTTGGTGTAGGAGTCGTTGGAGGTATGTACTTTGGTGTCTATAGATTGTGCATTATGATTCATGTATGCCATTTATTTACTATATTTCTGGAAGACACCAAAAAAGTTTTAATGATCTGGAATTGTTAAACCATCTCTGAAAGGGCATACATCATTGAGCACATTCTTAATTCAGCAACATAATCATGCTGTGTAAGATACTGGGGATCCGTTGTGAAGAGGTACCGCAGGTTTATTCATTAGAAATAAGTCCTAGATGATGCGTACGTGTGCTGCCATCTGATGGCGTACTTTTGTACCTGGAAGTTAATAGCGTTGTATAAATACGCTGGCACATTCACAGTGGAAAGTAATTTACAAACATGTAATGGAGTAGCTGCCATAGTTACAGCTGCAGTTCACAAATAACTTGACAGTTGTCGACTACCGCCACGCAATACCCGCTGCAATCGCTTGTGTATTCATTCTGCATTATTTAAACCCATGTTACCCTGTTTGTTTTTTCTAATGTTCCACTGGTTGTACAGAATTTTACATGGGTGCGAATCCAGCATATATTGTAGTTTAAAATTTATACAAAATGGTTATTTTATCCAATTATAGAAACTGTAGCATTGCATACAATACATAACAGCTGCTGTTGTTCAGATGAACATTCTGTTCCTTCATATTGGCGTCCTTGATTTAATCATGTATGTGTTAACTGCTATATTTCAGGCATGCTATATGCAGTTGGTGGTTACGATGGAGCATCACGCCAGTGTCTTAGCACAGTTGAATGTTATAACCCAAGTACAAATGAATGGACTTACATTTCAGAAATGGGCACTCGACGGAGTGGAGCAGGTATATTACATGTTCTTTCTGTGCATGGGTGATTGTGTTTTTTTTTTATGTATATGTGTATGAATCACTATGTCTTTACTTGTGAACATTCAAGGTCTAATATAACGACTGCAGGGTTATGTGTAGTTTTCCATTTCGACCCACATGTCTGTTGTGATCATCTGTGGAATCCTGGGATCGCCGTGTGCTGTCACAAAATGTGTATGATATACAAATTAAGACTAAGCGCTATTACAACAATGATGTACACCTGCACATATGCATAAAGTGCTTCTCGCGTCCATTAGAAGCCTGTAAAGACACCCTTGTACACTTTATCAACTGTGAGGGAAGACTTAAATGCGCACGTTTTAATGTGAAAAAAACAGATATAAGTGTCCCTCATGTGCATTTATTGTTAAAATCAGTGTGTTACTGGAGGTAATGACGCCTGAGCCAATTAAGATAAACAGGCGGCAGAATGAGATCCTACGGCTCTTGGAGGGCAGGCCTAGTGGACTGGTCCTAAAGTATCTAATGGAAGCAAACAAAAGTATAGGATCTAGTAAATAAACAAATTGGACACTAACTGTGGAGTAGACAAGTACCAAGTAAGTGATGCAAGCAAAGTGGATGTTACGATGATCGTGTGTTAGCAGAATGCTGTCACCTCAAGAATACCGGTAATGTTTAGGTTAAAACATACACTGGTTTAGTTTAACAGGAATTGTGTGGGTTTTCATGCTTTTCTTGTGTATAGGCCAGTTTAATTTTCCATCTGAAAATATCGCCTGGGTGTGCTGCTGGGACTTAAATATTTTCTAATTTGTTTGTAGGTGTAGGAGTCTTGAATGGGTCATTATACGCAGTTGGAGGCCATGATGGTCCTTTAGTGAGAAAAAGTGTTGAGGTTTATGATCCATCTACAAATGCATGGAAACAAGTGGCTGACATGAACATGTGCAGGAGGAATGCAGGTATGGGCTGCTGTGTGCTTCACTGCGGGATCTGCTTAATAAAATGATGCGCCATCATTTAGAAACCTACAGATAAAGAGGATGTGCTGCCTTCTTGTGCAGATATCCCATAAATTTTACCAAAGGATGTACATAATTATTTAACAAACAAAGAAAAAATATTATCTTAATGATGGGCATTCCAAAGAAGAAAAAACAATAGGAAAACAAAAATTTTTATTTCGCACACATATATGGTTTGTATCATAAAAACAGAGCCTCAAAAATGTGTAGGTGTTCTAGGCACTTTCACATACCATTTATGCATATATAGTGGGTAGATTTTTTTAAAAAATGTCACAGGATTCTTTCTTCAGTGACCATTGGAAAAAGATAACTTACCATCCTGCTAATGAGTGGATGATGAATCCAGCAACAACAAACTTTGTAACTAGTAAGACAAGTAACCTTAGACGGAAGAAACTGCACCACTCAAAAACCATTTCATTGCCAAAAATCTTTAGACTCCATAAATAAGCATTTTTAAGTTACATAATAGGGGCTAGAATGGTTTTTTTATGTGCCCCCCCTCCCCCCATCAGAATGTAAGCAATCTGTATCACACAGTCCAGTCGTCTCAATATATTCTCAAAACCTCTTATTACTTTTCAGGGCTCCAGCCCCTTTATCAATGCATCCACCCTGAAGTGATACAATGCTAGCCCACCCCTTACTGTCCACTTTTACTCACCTCCAAGTTCTTTGTAAATATACAAGTTTTGTGAGCAGACATTGGGGATTGAAGTGTTTGATACGGATTCTTTACATTTTGATGGTGTGGCAGCACTGCCACCAGAAAGAAGATACTTGGGAAGTGGCGAGTCCTCATCTCTTCATTGTCGTATCTCCATTCCCTGATAAAATGATTTGGGAGCTTGTTTAGACTATCACGCTGTAATTATATTGATCTTGCCCCTTTTTTGGACTCTTGTGTTGCAGCATTTACCCAACTATAATTGGTTTATTTACTCTTTGTACTTTCGCACTGAACCCATACTGAAAATACCTGTAAAAAAGAATTGCTATATGCCAATCATAAAACGTATTCGTATTCACAACACTAAAGTAAACCTGTTGTAGATGTAGATAAAGCAAAGTAAAAAGATAGATAAACATAGACTTAAGCCATTAAATAAGACAAAGTTCAGATCTTTTGCTTCCATCTGGAATATAATATTTAAACTATATATAATATGCAATGTATACGCACTGGTAATGTATGGGCCTTGTTGTATTTCCCATTTTCCTGTTATGACAGAATAAATAGCTTGTTGTTGCTGATCGTTTGGCCGCGAAGGTTTCTTTTTCCTTACTTCAAAGAATGAGAATGAGGGACCTGCTTTTTCCAAGCTTATTGAGGAGGAATTAGGCAAAACTATGACATTTTAATACGTTTAAAGCTAGACTAGAGCAGGTACCTCCTTTCTCCCTCTGTGCCAATATGTTTTATGTAAGTTTCCTTGCGAAATAGGACTTTATAAGTTATGTTATTACATATGGATAGCGCCATGATTTTTGGATAAATGTAGATTTAGTGGCTTTACTGAGATTATATTATAAGAAGTTTGATTGGGACAAAATACCAGGGTCCTCTTTATATATAAAACAAAGTTTCCACAAGATTTTGAAGTATGCGCCCATTTGTGCCTATTCAACCAAAAGAGCATTTGTGAGGTCAAGTAGTGATGTTTGATGAGAATGCCTGGCTAGCAGTAGACGGTCCAATTCATCACAGTCCTGTGGGGTTTCGGTCAGGGCTCATGTCAAGCCATGACTTTGTCCCCCTCTACACACAACAAAGTCTGTAGTCATGCTAGAACAGAAAAGGTCTGGAGCATGCAGTTGTTTAAAATGTACTTGCATGCTATAGCATTTACATTAGCGTTCATTGGTACCAAGGGGCCTAGCCCAAACCGAAAAAGAACAGCTTCAGACCAGTATCCTTCCTCTACCAAACTTTACAATAAGCACTGTGCATTCCTATGTGTAGCTTTCTTCTGGCATCTGCCCAACCCAGATTCATCCATCAGACTTCCAGGTAGTGCCCAGCTGCTCAGCCATGGAAACCCATTTCTTGAAGCATCAATGGACAGTGTTTTTGCTGATGTTTCCAGACGCAGTTTGGAACTCTGTATTGAGTGATGCTACAGAAGACTGGCTGTTTTTTACATGGTACACGCTTCAGCCCATGGGAGCCACGCTCTGTGATTGAGTGGTCGATCGGTTTTGTGGTTGAGCTATTACTTCTAGGCGCTTCCGCTTCACAATAAATAATATTCAAAAACAAAATCTGCATCCTCACCCTCCAGACACGAGCAGTACTATTGCACAATATAACGGAGGAGCACCTAGACACCAAGCCCTTGTGTATGTATTTAAAATAAAGCCACATGCAGCCCTGAGCTGTAGTGACGCTTGGTGCGGAAAACTAACTTTTATTACTAAACCATGACATGGGTTAGCTTCATATTAGTATATTATTTACATACAGTATGTATGTATGCAACTACCTGTTTGCTGATCTGTAACAGTCATAATGCACTCAAACCTTGAACGTTCGGCCTTCACTCATTTGTGAAGGTCTGTCAGATAAGATAAATGCTACATTCCTATCCCACTCCTTGTTCACTGGTACTGAAGAACAAGAACCATGAAGATCCCTAGCCGCACACTCCATGGGTTTTAAAACTAATATTTTATATTATTATAGTATATTCACTTGAATGTGCTGCTGTGCGTAGTGATCAATAGCAAAGAAAATGTGTTCTCTAATTTGACACGTTTTTTAGATGTTTTAAATAACCACATTTTCAGGAAATATATATGATCATACTAATAATAATTTGTGTTGGGTTACTATTGTTCATTTTGCACATTTTGTATGCCAAGGCAAGGAAGATGAAATGCTGCAAAATACTACTTAATTTGTTGTGACAAAACCCTGTAGCTGAGGGACATAATTGTCACTTTTGTAAAGCTCAGGAACGCTGAATTTCAGTAAAATGTCTGTCGTTTCTATTAACTGGTGCACAAGACCAAAAAAAAATCCCCAAAACACCAAACAGATATTTCGAGATGGAAGTCGTATGAACTCTCATGGTTGGGCAGGATTGCAGCTGTGAAAATGACAGCTTTACCAAAACGACTATGTATTTCGCACTGTTCCAGTTCCTATTCCACATAAAACATTAACGTGAATTCAAAGGACTACTCACAATTATAAACGTTAAAGGTAAATCGAGGGCAGCCAAACGGACGTTATATGCCCCCAAACTTCTTGGTGACTTGGGTATACCTGAGATATAGCTTAGTTTGTCTAAGATTAGTGACTTTTTATTATATTAAAATCTATTTTTGTCATTGAGCTCTAGTTATACCAACCATAGAGTCCTCATTTTTGTAAGACAAATTGATTTTGATATCCTTCCTATGATATTTTAGAAAGAGGCAGCATTTCCTTGCTCTTTAGGAGAAGAGAAAATACAATATAGTCACTATTTTCTTTTTAAGGTAATGAAATCCTGTCTGCTAATTTAAGGGAAAAGTTAAAAAGGAGTTGTGAGAAGCCCCAGAAGAGGCTTCTCTGAAAAATGTTCCGAGATCTTCCTTTAATCCTTTTAGGGACAGTGTTTTAACACTTGGATCTCTTTCTCGTGTAGGTGTTTGTGCGGTGGACGGTATGTTGTATGTTGTCGGAGGCGATGACGGCTCATGTAACTTGGCGTCGGTAGAGTATTACAACCCAACAACCGACAAATGGATACTTTTGCCATCTTGTATGAGCACAGGGAGGAGTTATGCAGGTAAAGCAAATAATATTTTTTAAATTGTATTATTCCATTTGAACCCCGCCCCCTGCAAAAAAAGAGAACTAAATTGCATTTCCTTTTGCACATATTATCACATTAAGCGTTATGATGGTTATCTGTCTTTGAAGTATGCCTTTTAATGAATAATGCAATATTGTCCAGTATGTAAATCTTGATTTTGCAAACACGTAACACGTGTTATTTTCCCAATAGGTGTAACAGTTATTGACAAGCCTTTGTGATTTGGGAGAGGAAATGTCAAAATGTTTTTCTTAAGAAGGTGAATCAGAGCGAAGTGCGGATTCATAGCCTTCCGTATTGTGGCTTCAAGCTGAGACGGTGGAAGAGAAAATCTGCAGTTTCCATTAAGCACAGCGGTCACTGAAGATTACAATTGGTAGAAGTAATGTGCAGAGTTATTCTGTATCGAGCAGCAGCTGTCTGGACTCTTCTCGAACTTGTCAATTTTTTCTTTTTTGAAATGTGACAAATTGTAAAGCTGCTTTTCTATTATACAGTCGTTGTCAACCCTAGTGGATTATGGAATGTGTTTTTGTAAAGAAGGTTTAAAAGGTTGTGAAGTCCTATTCTGAATCTACGGCAGTGGTTTTAGAAAACCCTGTTCCTAGGTGGAAAAAAAAAACAATGTAAAGCATTTACAATGATGTAAAAATGAACCAAGTGTATGTGTGACTGTGTGTGTGAGTACTGTATATTTGTAGATGCTGCTTTTATGAAAGCAGCCCAGCTGTGGGGTATATGCACTATTTATATATGGCACAGTCGTATGAAAATTGCCAGTACTATGTTGAGACTGATCTGTATTTTTGTTTTGTTTTTTACACATATTTAAAATTGCCTAGGTGCTCAGTGGCACTTTTGAGGGGAACAATATGTATATTGCCAAAATGTGTTTTTTATATAAATTTGAAACTTGGAACAACTATTTATGATGCTCTATATATATATCATTTTGCACATATTCATGGTAACTCCTATTTTTGTGATAAAAATCTTTATAATAGCATGTAAGTGATGATTCATGGGGTTTTTTTCCCAATAGGTTTGTGGGTTTCGACTGAAATTGCATGATTTGGTTAATTGTTTTTTTGCTAATTATTATTTTTAATCCATTAAGTTATTTTTTTCTTAATTTACAAGGAGTTAAATCCACTGTGTTTGGCAGGTAGTTAGTACCAGTAATGTGATGATAGAAATGACAAATTATACATTTTTATTTTGAATGTCCCAAAAATGAATGACCCTACTCAATATCATCAGAGTAAAACGCTGTACTGCATACCTTTTTCATTTTAATAAATACAGATATAACTTCTGATCTATCACTGTACAATCTATCACTACATGGCTTTTATTACAAGGGTATGTCCATGTCACACCATATGAGCACAGATAGAAGGTGTAATAGGGATTAAATCCCCTTCCATCCTTGGATTGGGAAGCAAGATGTGTGTCAAGATCCTACACTGAAATGGAACCCCTACCTGTGCTTTAAAGTTAATATTCCTTTATAAACAAAGACAAATGTTTCTTTTCTGTCTCACTTTGGCCATTTAAGGATTTAGTGTTAAGTATGATTAAGGTTTACAGAAGGCTTCAAGAAGAAATAGTGTCCCTTTTGGAGAATGTCCCACACTTTGAAAATCAGGGAAGGATGAATACGGTGACATTTAAAAATAGCTTAACAAAAAAAGGATTAAGCGGAGAGTGTCCATGAGGGATGGATGTGGTAGGCAGAAATACCTTACTCAAGCTAAAATTTCCTGTCTGCCACCACCAAATCCAAGTCACATCTGCTTGATGGCCTGGAGGATGACAGATGGAAAACAAAGAAGGTCTTTCAGTGATGCTAATTAAGAAGCATAACACAGAGATATTGACTACTTAAGGGTTTAAAAGTGACATCTTGTCATCTTGCTCTGAAACTGAATCCGGTGATGGTCAAAGTAAGTTTGACCGTAGTCCATTAAGAAAGCCTTCTTACAGGAGGTCTATCAGTGGCTTCAGGGCGTAGATTTGTCTTATAAATAAGACTTACCGTATGTTGCCCATAGACTGTAATCGGGTTGTGCAGTTGCTGACCAAATTTGGTTACTACAAAGTGGATGGGCTCCAGGATAATATATTCCATCTACAAATCGGTACAGACTGATGTAAATTTAGGGTATTTGCCCAAATTCACAATGGAGACATTTTTGATTGCCTTATAATTGTAAATTCATGGGCAATTCTGGGTTTTATCCTAAAGTAGAAGATGCACCAGCATCGATGATGGCTGATACATTACTTAAGCATCAGCTTTGTTTTGGGACCAGAATAAACCATCAATAAAGCCCATGACAGTATCCCATAAACACTGTCTTTTTAAAGTTATGCTTGTAGCTTTAATCTGCTACTAACACTAACCACTCGGGAGGGGGTAGTAGGTTTCACTTATCCACAGTAAATGCTTGTACAGGCATGTTAGAGAAGTCAAACCCGGCCGGGAAACTGTTCAAAAGTCAACTGGTATCTTTAGTAAGCTACATTTGTTTAAGAATTGCTTAAAAAGGAGTTCATCTTTTGGTAATTAATCACAATTAACTGAAGATGTGCCCTAAAAATTTGCTCAATAAAAAAATGTCCAACAATAAAAAATCAGAGTAAGGTGCAGTAGAGCACAGTATTGTCTAAATGTCAAATTAGACATATTTTAACATGAGCAGTATACTTCCAGCACTTTTAATCGGACCTCTCAGGTTTCAAATATGAGATCTTACACTCCGCTAGTCTTTATTGAATTGAAAACAATGGGTCACCTGGATCCCTTCTTCCAAGTCCTTTAAGCCATCTGTGTATATAGCAAACAGCGGAATCGAATGTCCTTAATCCTTTCCCTCAACACGTTTCACCTCTTGCAGGCTTCATCCGATAACACTATGGAAGTCTGTGCTGCTTTTCTACACAGGCAAGACATGTTTAAGATTTTGCCCCGTTTCGTGTTTTGGGCTAGCCAAATTTATTTTGAATTTAAAAGCCATCTTGCAATATGGGTAGCCACCGATTTTATGTTTTCTTGGGGGGGAGTGAATTTTTGTTATTGACCCAATATTTAGTTGACTTAATCATATTTGCATAATTGCATTGCACATTACTTTTCGGCATAGGCAAGCCTTGTGTATTTACTACTGCGGAACGGAATATGTTTTTTTGTTTGTGATCTGGAACTCATATGTACAATTTTTAACTAATGTGTTATTGCGTTTGAAACCAGTGTGGCCGGTTGAACACACCAGTGAATGTTTAGGGTTTTTTTTTGTCTTCTCATTAATATCTGAGGGCTATTGTTCTCATTTCCCACAAATTGAAGATATTTCAGGGCTAGGTTATTTGATCTGGTTTTATGTGTCTGCTATGAAAATAACAGTCTGGACTGTTAAATATTGCATGGGTTTAGTATATTCTGTTAATTATACAGACTTGAAGGTCTGAGATTTTGCCATCTCTGGTAATTTCAATATTATTTTTCATGTTAAATTGTTCACTTTTATTCCATTTTGCTTTTATTAAGATCTCAGTTTGTGATTTTTTTTTGTAAATGTTTGAAATTCATATTAAATGTCTTTATCTAAAAGTACGTGATTATTGAATTCTGAATGCGTGAGACTTGCTGAATGTATAAGAAGGGATGGCTATAAATCCTATACATTATCTGTGTGTACTAAATATACAAATCTGTTTTCTATTGTACAGGGGGGAAAATAACCATTTTGCAAGAGGCAAAAAATGCCCAGACCAGTTGTGTGGAGGCAATGATGGCACAGATTAGCTATTGAAGCTGGGGGGTCCAGGGCAATTTTCTAGTTACGCCCCTGGACATAAAGGTGTACTGACACCATTTTAGCTTGTCATTAGCAGTGTTGGACTGATGAGTGTTGGGTGAGACAGTCAGTGAGTGTTGAGGCTACCATACTGTAAGTGTCCATAGTGTAGTATTGACACTACCCTAGAATAAGTAGTGGGGTGTGATTGGAGATGCTGTAGTGTATGTAATAGATCTAATACATATATATCTATATATCAGCTGCATTTTTGGTACAGAAGAATATTATCCTGCAGTGCAAAACAGAGGGTGGATCTCTTCCTAAACCCTCCTAAGATGCTGCTAAGTGGAAGGTGAGTCCAGAAGGTGGATGTGTCCTCGGATTCTTGTTTCAGAATAAAAACAGGGCTTTACATTTCATTTTGCGTTTGCAGCACTGCTCATCTATATAGACTAGCAAGTGGTTATTCCCCACCGTGTAGTGACTCGGTAATGGTGGCAACCAAATAGAAAGAGGCTTCATAACGTGTAAGGCATCGGAGAGAGAAAATAATACGTCAACTTTATTGCTACACAAGCGAAATAGTCTCTATTACCGAACGCGTTAATGCATAGTCACCTCCGTCTTACTAGAGGTAAGGTAAGCTTTGGTCGGTATATTATGTAACGTGACGCAATGACTATCCCGCCTCCTTTTCCCCGCCATTACAGGTGACAGGTTTCACACTTTTAACGGAATGTTGCCCAGGCAACAGTCCCACCCTCTATGGCGAACAACCTTCCGCATGTAATAAACTGAGAAAAAAGGCGTGGCTAGCTTAGGGCGAAAAAAGCCTTCAGGTTCTGTGATTGGTTATTAGCTGAAGTCTGCCTAGGCTCACTCCATGCGGCTAGCCAACCGGAGTTGGAGCCGGTCTTGTGACGTATGTAGCTCGCAACATCAGTGGCCAATCAGAGACGTGAAACAGTATCACTCGGGGTAGCGCGACGGCCGGTGTTCTCTGTACCAGTGCTGAAGAGGAAAGAGGTGAACATATAAAGTCAGGTGTGTAGACATACTGCTGACAGAGGACTATATACAGGTGAGCAATGCTTTCATATTATATACGAGTATATACCACGGGATTAATACAGCTGCTCTAATATTTGTACGTGCAGGCGCTCGTGCGATGGGTTGTGTAACTCAATGCAATGATGTCGTTCTGTATGGTATAGAAGTGTTAATAGAGCTATTGCTTTAATATTTTTAATTCATGCTATATCGGTATTATTTCTTATTATTAATATAGCTAAGCTGTGTAAAGTTACGGTCATGTCTTTGCTTTGGGGGATATTTACTATATATATATATATATATATATATCTTATATCATATCTCAAATATATCAAAGTATTCAAGCAGCGTTTACACAACTACTGGATTCTTTCTGTGCTTCCTTTCTGGGTTCTGTACGTTTCCTTTGGGCAGGATTGAATTGCGTTAGTGGTGACGGGCGTCCCCCTCCCCACAAATCTTGCAGTGCGGGGGTTCTTTAGACTAACTGCTGCCCTCCATTGTTATTTATTATTAATTAATATTATTTATTTGTGATCCCAGTGCAGGATCCCTCTCTTTTATAACCATCGATAGTATTCGGAATGATCTGCAGTGCTGAAAGTAACCATCTAACCTTTTTCACATAAGCTTTGTGTGGTTAACAGAGAGCGACAGCAAGAAGACTTTTATGTCTAAACGTATGTTTTTTTTGTATATGACAAAGGTCAACATTAGCAACTAAAAAATCATACAAGGACCAAACCGATGGGGTCCCGTGGTGTATGCTGTGCCTTCATTTACAAACCTCATTCAATGTGTGTTTCCATTTGGTGATCATGAAATCTATCGCTAACTTTCCATTTTCCATGTTTTCACAGGGAAAAACCATGGCGTCCAATGACAGCGTCCTCAATTCCGCCTACCTGGCCGTTGAATACATAGACTCTTTCTTACCCGAGAACCCTCTGCAAGGGCCTTTTAAATATGCCTGGACTTACATGCTGGACAACTATACCAAGTTTCAGATTGCGACCTGGGGATCGCTCATCGTCCACGAACTCATCTATTTCCTGTTTTGTCTTCCGGGCTTTCTTTTCCAGTTCCTACCTTTCATGCAAAGGTTTAAAATTCAGCAGGTGCGTCATCCTGTTAATATCAATTGGTTTAACAGGGTTCATCAGGTTCTGCTGAGGAAAAGCCACACGGAAGGTTAATACAGTAAGGGGGAGAAGCGTAAGGTTATCTTGAATATAAGACCAGGATCAAAGGCCAAGTAAGCCATGATGTTCTTCACCAGATAGGAAATAGCCAGGCTAGGTTACCCAGTAGCCAATAAATTATATTATGTAGACACAAACGCGACTTGCCCCTTGGTATTTAATAGCTTTTTAGTATTTTGGCACGAGTTAATAATTTTTTGTCGTATATACCTTGTTTATAAATTTGTACATAGAGGTTCACCTCATACAAATTCTCTCCACTACAGGACAAACCAGAGACGTGGGAAGGGCAATGGAGATGCTTCAAGATGCTTCTTTTCAACCATTTTTGCATCCAGCTCCCTCTAATTTGCGGCACATATTATTTTACTGAAATGTTCGGCATTCCATATGACTGGGAAAGCATGCCACGGTGGTAAGTACCAGTTACCGGAGCTCACGGTTTGTGATAAATCACATGCTTAAAAGGACACTCCAGCCATCCAATTTCCCCCCTGGTTCCTTCGATTAAAGGAGTTGTGTTCAGCCCAACACATCCCCTGCGTGCCGCTGTGCGTGTTCGCTGTACTAACTGCTACCCAGGTCATGCTCTGGCTTGCGCAAGAGCTCCAGCAGCCAAAAGTGTTGTGAAACTGACTGTGGAGGGGGTGTATTGCACCTCTGGAGCTGCAGCTTCTCACACCCGTATGTGACTTTTTCTTCCTTTTTTTTTTTTTTTTTTTCTTCCTTCCTTCCTTGCTTTCGAGTCACTTTAATATGCGTTCTTTGTAAAGGTATGTATCATCAGCCAAAACAAGCAAAAACCACAGCTCTGGAGCTGCAGTTCTTTAATCAGATACATCGTTTTTTTTCCCTTTACCGTTGATGGTGGATTTGTTTGTCATTTTTAAATAGAAAACTATTAGTTGTACAAAAAGCATTTCTATCTGTAAATTTCTTTACTAGGTGGAAGTGGTGTGTCACTTAGTTTTTTCTAATAAGAGGAGATTGGGAGAGCTGATCGTCTCATCCCAAGATGCCTTTTAAACTGGAATAGATAGTGATATCTAATTGGAAAGCAGGCTGTCTGACAAAACATACTTGTGTGGTTCTTGGAGCGTGCTAACACGCGTGCTAAATCGGAGATTTTTTATTTTCAGCATAAGAAACATATCTTCTATTGGTAGACCATTCAGGGGTATAATGAATACCTTATTTGATATTGAGCAAAATCTTGCATACCTTCTTCCGAAATATGATATTTCTGTGGATTACCTCTGTTGAAACCCCCCATAACCTGTTGATGTTTTTTACATTAAAGGCCCATTGTACAAGTAGCTTGGATATCCACTTTAAATTGATATTATCGCTATCAACTAAAATGCTTTAATTTCTGGGGCTTACATTTTAATTCTAGCGATGCTGTTTTGTTTCAGGTATGTACTATGTGGACAGTGTTTTGGTTGTGCCGTTATTGAAGATGCCTGGCATTATTTCCTCCATCGACTCCTGCACCACAAGCGGATATACAAATACATCCACAAAGTACACCATGAGTTCTCGGTGAGTTCTGGCAACCAATGTGTCTGCAATCAGCCCTACGCACCAGCGGATGTGCTACCTTTGTGACTAGAGACAAAGATTATGCGAAATTAAGAATTACCCAATTAAGTTACACACACACACACACACACACTAGGTATGTGTGTGTGTATATATGTATGTATGTGTGTGTGTGTATGTGTGTATATATATATATATATATATATATAATATATACAAAAACACCCTCAATATATGGCTAGTTACTTTATTTGCACCATTCTGTATTTTCAGCTCTGTTTTGAGCTATTTTTCTTGTACTGATGTGAGAATATTGTACTTTTTTTTTTTTTTAATTTTAGTTTTCCTGATCTTTTATTCTCATTTTTTCTTCTTTTTCTTTCAGTCTCCATTTGGGATGCAGGCTGAGTATGCCCATCCTCTGGAAACTCTGATTTTGGGCACTGGTTTTTTTATTGGGATCCTTGTGTTCTGCAATCACGTCATTCTCCTGTGGGCGTGGGTGATGGTCAGACTTATGGAAACAATAGATGTTCACAGGTAAGCTTTCCAGGGCTACTGTCAAGTTGTTTATTAAATGCTCTTATTATTATTGCATCCTCCAAATGTGAGTGTGTGGCAGCATTCACATTTTTACTCCAAATTGTTGTAAATGTCATTTATTTTTATTTTTTTTCGGTGTGTTTTTTTTTTTTTTTTTATTATTTTTTTGTGGGTGTTGATTTTTGAAATTATCTGATGTTGGTTGTGGCCCAGTAGATATATTAATATGCCGAAGACAGCCAAACGTATTTAAAGTAAAAAGTAAGACCCAGGCCTTTAAAGTAGCAGATCAAAATAAATAGGTACCTTATAATAGAAACCTCTTAATATATATTAGGGCTGCAACTAACGATTATTTTAATAATCGATTAGTTGGCCGATTATTTTTTCGATTAATCGGATAAAAAAATGCAATTTTTTTTAATTTTAAATAATGTAATAAAAACGTACAATTTACACTTTCATCTCTTTATTGCAATGGCCTCTCTCTATTCACCTTCTTATTTTACTGACATAATAATAAAAGCTACAAGAACCCAAACACGGTGTTTCTCAAACTAGGTTTTAATACAAAGTTATTAGTAAATATTAATTCATATGTTAACTATTTTTCATATTAAATAAAAACTATGATAAAAAAAAAAGCCTTGTTAAAATTTTTTTTATTTACCAAACTGCCCCCGGTTATGCACATCAGACCCCCAGCTTGCCACTCTGCCCCATATATGCCTTATACCTCCTATATGCCAGATTCCACTGTGCCCCCTGATATGCCACTGTGCCCCTGATATGCCCTTATACTCCTTATATGCCAGTGATATGCAACTGAGCCCCCTGATATACCTTTTACACCCAGATGTTTTATGACCCCCTGATATGCCTAATATCGATATGCCTTATACCCCCTATATGCCCTGAAATTCATAATACCCCCCCATACACCACTATAACTCACCCATACACAACTTTGGCTCCTCCCCCTCCCATACACCACTCTGGCTCCTCCCCCTCCCATACACCACTCTGGCTCCTCCTCCCATACTCCACTCTGCCTCCTCCCATACACCACTCTGGCTCCTCCCATACTCCACTCTGCCTCCTCCCCCTCCCATACACCACTCTGGCTCCTCCCCTCCCATACTCCACTCTGCCTCCTCCCCTCCCATACAGCACTCTGCCTCCTCCCCCTCCCATACATCACTTTGGCTCCTCCCCCTCCCATACACCACTTTGCCTCCTCCCCCCTCCCATACTTCACTCTGCCTCCTCCCATACTCCATTCTGCCTCCTGTCAGCAACGGATCCTCACTAGACAAGGACTTTCACTGCAGCTTCATAGAAGCCACAGTGTAAGTGAAGTGCAGTAACGGAGGCTGTCTGTGCGATGCAGACACTCACAGGCTGACAGAGAATCATCCTCTCTGTCAGCTGGTGGGGGTCTGCATCGCACAGACAGCCTCCGTTACTGTCAGTAACGGAGCCGGGTAGAGAGGCAGAGTGGCGTATGGGAGGGGGAGGAGCCACAGTGGTGTATGGGGAGGGTGGCTCCCATACACCCTTCTGACTCCTCCCCCCTCCCATACACCGCTCTGCCTCTCTACCCTGCTCCGTTACTGACAGTTCACTTACACTGCAGCTTCATAGAAGCCACAGTGTAAGTGAAGTGCAGTAACGGAGGCTGTCTGTGCGATGCAGACCCCCACCAGCTGACAGAGAGGATGATTCTCTGTCAGCCTGTGAGTGTCTGCATCGCACAGACAGCCTCCGTTACTGCACTTCACTTACACTGTGGCTTCTATGAAGCTGCATTGAAAGTCCTTGTCTGTAACGGAGCCGGGAGAGAGGCAGAGTGACGTATGGGAGGGGGAGGAGTCAGAGGGGTGTATGGGAGGGGGGAGAGAGACGGAAGTGAGAGACCGGCCGACAGTGAGGGGAATCCAGGTCTCCTGCAGCGTTGCGGGGGATCTCGATTCCAGTGTTATAATCCGATCTCTGTTTGAGATCGGATTATTATAAGGAGAGGAGTTTTTCAGAGCATTTGCTCTGAAAAAAACCTCTTTTTATAATCGATAAAAATCGATTCGATTAATCGATGATGAAATTCGTTGCCAACGATTTTCATAATCGATTATTATCGATTTTATCGATTAGTTGTTTCAGCCCTAATATATATAATTTCAGGTTGAGACTGGTAATTTAGTGTTTTGGTTGAATGGAGATAACGTTAGTCTTTAGATATTGTGAGAACAGCAATACATAGTAAGACTTCTAGTTAATGTATTCTGTTTAACTTCTCCTTCTCTTCTGTCTTTAGTGGGTACGACATTCCTCTGAATCCCTTGCACCTAATCCCCTTCTACGCGGGGGCACGCTTCCACGATTTCCACCACATGAACTTTGTCGGTAACTACGCCTCAACCTTTACGTGGTGGGACAAAATCTTCAACACTGATTCTCAGTTTATTTCCTTCCATAACAAAGGCAAGACATCAGAGATGAAGAAGACAAAATAGATGTCACAAACGTACACTTAACCATGAAATATTCTTACCAAATCCTGAATTCTGCCACAGATGGATGCAAAGTTGTTTTTATGTAAAAAAACAAAAGACATTACTTGTTTGTAGATCTTCTGTGGAGAAAAAACAAAGTTTTTATATACGTGGAAACTAACCCACAAATGCTATTGGCTACCATATTACAAAAGCTACACTCTCATGACTGTAGGAACCCTGAATATTTTGGGGTAGAATCCTGTCCTGCTGCTAGGATTACAGACTTTCCCATTATCTCTTAATACAATACACGCTTGGTAGTGTTGCTGCTGGGTCTCTCAAGAGTAATCTGGGATGTCCTCCATATCCCAAACGGACATTCGTGTAGCTATTCCGCTGATTTCCGGTGGTGGTACAGATTTCAGGTGGTATGAAGATGGAATAAATTTTATTTGAGAAGAGGCTGCTCAAAAAAAAAAAGCAACCAATTTGCGAGGGTTCATTTTACTTTATTTAAAAAAAAAAATTACATTCATATTTGCCGTATCGTGCCTCAGGATTTAATAACAACAAAAGTGTGGTAATAAAAAATGGCATTTAGCAAACTTTTAAGTGCAGTACATTATATATATTTTTTTTAGTTTTCCCCTAGTGCTTAATGTACAAAACATAGATGGACCATCATAAAGAAAAAAATCTGTATTCTGTCACATTTCACAGATGTTGATTCACTAAGCATTGTGTATAGCGTGATGAGGAGTTGTATCTCAAAAAAATATATATATATTATGAAATGCTAACATACCTTTTCAGGAAGAACTTGCTGTGTGTTGGCCCTTTCAAAATACATAGTTAAGACTTTTCATCTGTATTGACTGTAAACATTGATCTTTGAATTTTCAACTGTATGAACTAAGGTTCCTACACGTTTTCACAGCCTAAAAGTGAAAATACGTACTGAATAGTTATGTAGGTATTTATGTGTTGAGTAAAAAAGTAGTTCTTGTGCAAATTTGAAGAGTGGCCTTATCACAGTAACATTTCAAACCTTGCACCAGAATCACTTTTTATACATAAACCCCAATTTGTTGTTTGTTTGCTGTCAAGCACTTACATTAAAATGTAATTCCTAAATTTCTTTATTTTTTATTTTAATGCTCAAATAAATGTATTGTTAATATATTTATTTTTTCTTTTGGTCTTGTTTGAGTTTATCATTTAGTAACTATCTCTGTTTGACTCCATAGCCCTGCAGTGCTGATCCCAATACGCGCAATCACCCAGCAGGGGGAGCAATTAGATTCCTGCAGAGTCTAAAATGACTTGTCGAGTTTCCTGTCCTCCAGGGAACTTCTTGTGCATGTCAGGACAGGATTGCATATAAAGCATGTTTAACCCTGTGATTTCCCAATGGCAGGCTGGGCCAATAAATGATCGCCTCCTAAGCTTAGCCAGTGTTGCTGAAGTGGCTCGATATAGATGCATTAAGCAACACAAATAAAAAAAAGAGGAGCCCTTTTAGATCGCTTCTAGGAGTGTTTCAAATGGCCACCTGTAAAAAAACAGCAATGTCACCATGACATCATAAGGGGAATCATCCAGTTCAAAAAATGTCCAAAAAAATGTAAAAAGTAGGGATGCACAGAAATGAAAATTCTGAACCGAAACTGAAAGTTCAGCATTCCTTGGACGAAAATGACCCCCCACACACACTATTTGCCATACCAATAAATATGAAACATTATTTTTATCGCATTATTTGTATTAAAATGCCAGAAAGAAAAAGTGTTAAAAGACCTTAATAAAGGAAATACATTAGCCATAATGGAATCAAAAAATTTGCTACTGCAAACATTTTTAGATGAAAACGTTCCATTTTATTCAGTGGAAAAAAACAGCGATCACATTATTCTTCACGATATTCTTGTAAGAAACCTTTGGCTATTAATACCACCACAACTGTTCTAGCACTGCAACACCCAATGAATACCTCATCCCAGATACATTATTATTTTTTTATTTTTTTTTTTAAAAACACCATTCATGGTGCAAAGTGGTCTGCCAGTATGTTTATGTAAAAGGTCCTCTCTTAAGGGTGAAGGACTGAAACCAACGGGAATAATGAAATCAGTTCTTACTACTAAATTGGGTTTCACTCTGAAGATCCCAACCACTATTCAAGTTTCTGCGATTAATCCTTTGTGATAAGATATGCAGATTTAAATAAGAGTAAATAACATAATACCTTTACTTTTCCTCAAACTGATTTCTGGGCCTAGAATGTTTGTCCTCTGAAGTGACTACAAATTCAGAAGTGTATTTTATCTCTGGATAAGTAAACATTAAATAAACCAATTTATTACGACAGTAAGTACAGTGCCCACACCGACACCCAGACACACACACCAGGACTGCCTCTGTCACACCAACACCCAGACACACACCAGGACAGGTTCTATCACACCGACACATCCAAACACATACCATGAAAGGCTCTGCCACACCGACACCCATACACACACACACACCAGGACAGGCTCTACCACAAACACCAGGAGAGGCTCTATCACACCGACACCCAAACACACACACCAGGACAGGCTCTGCCACACCGACACACACACACACACACACCAGGACAGGCTCTGCCACACAAACACCCGAATACACACCAGGACACCCAAATACACACTGAAGCATAACAAATGTATTTTCTACACTGCTTTGTCATTAGCTCCCCCTATTGTATTTTTGTCCCCTTGTGCATTGATGCCCTAGCCAGATCCCCTGATTACTGTCTTCCCCCCACAACACAACCTTGTGTATTGCCCCCCTTGTGCATTTATCCTTCCTCACCCTTGTGTATTGCCCCCCGCATTGATTTATGTGATGCCCCAACTAACCCCCTCCCTTGTCTATTGTTGCCCCCACCGCTTTCGTATTGGTTAATGTGATGCCCAAGCACACTCTGGTCTATTGTTGATGCCGCCACTTCCATGTGTATTACCCCTAGCCACCCCCCTGTTTTTATTGATTTTGTAATGCCACAATCCAGCCACCCCCCCCTTTTGTATTTTTCATGATGTCCCAAGGCAAACCCTCCTCCCTTGAATATGGGTCTGCTTTTCTTTAACCCCCTAGCCCCTAATGAAATTAAAGCAGCCAGCGTGCACGCACCGCCCAATGGCTGTGGTGCTGAGGCATGATGCTTTCAATGTTGGTCTGCCGGCAGCCCGATATAAGTTTTCCATCTGAATCCTCACAAATTAGGTAAAGTAATGGAAAATCCCCTCCAAATTTATCAATTCAGGTGTCCTAATTTCAGAAATACCTAATTTATGTAGATTTTCCATACTTCCCCAGCATTTATAGGGAACACACTATAAGGTGTACAGGTTTGGGTTATACTTTTTAGATATTGTGTTAGGGCAATGGGATGTAAAGGTTTTTTATCTTTTTTATTGTCTTTTTGCATTTTTTTATATGGCCGGCAGAAGGATATTCAACGCAGCCGCTTAGTTTGCGGCTGGATTGAATGCTGCCGTTGTGTCGGTAGCGTACCTGGCGGGGGCGGCCCGCCCCGGCTGCCGCTCATCTGAGGGGTGCTGGCGCGGCAACTGTGGCTGTGCGTCAGGACTTGTGCGCCGGGATTTGAGAAAAACACTGAAACCGCGCCCACCGTCTTCCGCACCGGAAGGACAGGACACAGAAGAAGAGGAAGAACGAAGAAGAGGAGTGACAGTGATAGAAGAAAGGTAGGACAAGATTCAGGGAGAGTGGATAGTGTGTGAGAGTGATGGGTGTTATGCTGAATGTTTGTGAATGAGGGTTTCAGATAGCATGGATGTGTAAGTGTTGGGTGATAGCATGGCATAGGGAGGCTGTAATCACATTCCTTTCATGCCCAGATTCCAGCATATACTGGCTGCCTAGGCATGATAGGAGTGTGATTGCTGTTATCAATTTTTTTTTTGGTCCAACTTTGGTGTGTTAACAACACTTTTATTGGACAGAATAATTAATATATATATATTGATATTGCAAACAGCAATCACACTCCTATCATGCTAAGTCAGCCAGCACATGCTAGAACCTGGGCATGATAGGATTGTGATTGCTGTTAATTATATATATATATATATATATATAAAAATTAATATTGTTGATTTTTTTTTTAGTCTAATTGATGCGCAATGGGCCAGTTGACTAGACTTGCCCCCCAGGCCTTGGGCTACCAGCCCTCCCCTGCATATAAGATAATTTATCTGTGTTTGATGTAGAAAAATGTGAAAAAACAAGTAAGTTTGTAGCAGACTGTTAGCTCTTTAGTACGGTGCAGATCTGTTTCAGAATAGGGGTTAGAGGACTCCTGTCACTAACAGACCCCCGTCTAAGGTATCGTTCAACATCCGATCTAATACGAATATAAGTAAAGTGATCACACCCTTTCAGCTGGAATCTAGCCATAAGAAGCAGAAATGGAACAAAAGAATCTAATGAATCTGTAATATCACAATCTACATTTTATTGATTATTGATAGAATACAAAGTCTGCAAGCAAAACTTGTGTCTGATGCGCCTGCAGGGGTCCAGCTGCCTCTCGTGCATCCTGAGAATGAATGATATCCGGGTTCACAAGAGAAATCAAGCGATAACGTCAAATGAAAGTCAATTTAGAGAAAAAAAAAAAAAAAGGATTTGATTTTCCGGGCATTCGATTTCTGCAGTCCGACCACCTCCAATCAGGACACGGGCAGGGCTCTTCTTTGTCCGCTTAAACAGATATTGGCTCCGCGGATCTCTTCTTTTTAAGAAAGACATAGAATATCATGATGCTGGAATAAATGACGTGCAGGATCGCGGTCACGCCAACCATTCCATATACCACTTTAAGGACAACGCCATTGGAAAGCTTTCCGGTTTTTACTTCCAGATCTCCTAAGGAAAGATTTCAAGTTAAAAAAAATAATTTTGATGTTTCGTTAATATTTTCAGTTTACCAAATATTAAAACCCATAAAAAACCCATCAAAGATCAGTCACGATATTACTTTTCCCATCTGGGCATCAGATATGGATTTCATTTTTTTCTCAAATAAAAGTAGAAATATCTTATATATTTTTATACATATATATATATACACATATCAAATAACAGATGGAATAAGTATCTTGTGATAATACCTTTTATATTCTGTTAGTCCAATAAAAAAGGTATTATCACAAGATACTTATTCCATCTGTTATTTGATATTGACACCACTGGACTAATACGGCTACAACCTCTACTCTACTATATATATATATACATAGATATAGATGTACATATATATATATATATATATATATATATATATATATATATATATATATATATATATAGTTCATTTAAAATAACCAACTAATGCTTATGAAACGTGCTGGGTTTCACAGTCTGACTTGGAATCCAAACTTTAAAGATGAAAAAGGTAAAACTGAAAATAAGGTTTAGTTAATTTGAAGAAGGGGGGAAAAGCTATAAAAACATAAAGAAATTAAACTTAAATTAAAAGCCTCTATCGTGTTGGGGACATAATTCAGAGAAGGAGAAAAGAACAGTTAAAATAATCCCGTACGACGCAAACAGTTTATAATACCCCCGATTACCTTTAGAGCTGGAGCCATCGTGTGATTCTTGCCCCTTGGGTAAGGCGCACACACTGCAAAAGAGAATAAACAGCAAGAGGATCTGTCTAGACATCATGCTAACAACATGGGTCTATACTGACTGTCTAACTCACCGTGACGGCGGCTTGTTTACTCTGCTGCTACTGTGACATCATGCAGCAAGCTATCCTTGTAGCTTGTAGTTTATGATGTCATGCAGCTGGAGATGTTAAAGTGATATTACCAGCAGAAATAGTTCTAGGTTCATCGCTTATTAAACTTTAAATGTCTCTGGGCTTTGACTCCATCTTCTGTTGGACCAATACAGCTATATCCTTTTCCCAAAGCAGTCCGTGACATTGTAGCGGCTCCCTGACTAATATCACAGAAACATAGAATTTCATGGCCCGTTTGGCCCATAATTCTTGGTGTAATGACTCTGACCTCACTCAGTCCTTGGACTTGTCTTAGAACCATATGCTTATCCCATGCATGTTTAAAACCCTTTAACACAACTGATGGGTGGCTGTTCCATTTATCTAATCTCAGCAGGGATATAAGTAAGTGGAAGTTTTAAATGAAAAGTATCTCTACAACAAAACGCATATCTGCAAATGAAGTAAAGTTAGTCTTTGTAAAATCTACAACAGTGACATGTTTGAACAGCGCCGTGGAATATGATGGTGCTACATAAAACAATACATATCATTTTAATTTTGCTGAACAGCACCCACAGGTCTGATCAGCGTGAGTAATAACGAATGTGACAATTTGCATAACTGCTAATTGTCACATTCATTATTACTCACGCTGATTATAATTAACGTTTATTTATATGGTGCCAACAATCTCCGCAGCGCTTCTTACAGTCCCTACATCGTCATGGCACTAAACAAGACTTGAAAGCGATCTATGGTTGCTGTCTTATCTTAAATGGTGTTGCTGTAATGCCTCAATGTTGAGGCGTTCAGCAACAATGAGATAAGCATCAGGGGCCATGCCTGGCCCCCTCCCAAGCACACTTCCCAAATTTGGCCTTTTAGCCTCCAAACACACGCATGGGTGGTATCGCTGTAAAAAACACGACAAATATCTAATATTTTATAATGAAAATGGTGCTCAACCAGTTCAGGTGTCCAAATTCCCACAAAATATATTAATGTCTCTTGAATTTGAAAAAAACTCCAACATGCACAGTTTTTTTAAAAGAAATTTTGGAAGTTATCGGACACAAAATCGAACATCCCCGTTCCCTTTTCCAAATCTGAAATTGTTTCATTTATGCCTACTAACGCTCTCAGTTCTAGAGAGCCGGACGAGTGTCAGGTTTTGGGGCATAAAACACCCTCAGTAAAGAAGAAGTTAATTATTTAGTCTTCATTACTTTGCTTTTACAATAGTTTTTTTAATACATGTTGTTTATATTGTCTAATTTATTTTCACTGTACCTCAGGGCTACAGAATGTGCGGGCGCTATATGAATAAATAGAACGTATTGTGATGATTCTTTGTTTTTTCACCGTCGGGTGAATGTATATCGTCTTTTATTCCGTTTATGCCGTGGTTATTATAGTATGTTCATTCAGAGGGTCTGACAAAACTAGAAGTGGCCAACTGCTACATTACGTGAAGACTGCCCTGCTGGCAAACTTCTCAATGTAGAGCGGTGTGAATAATTATCCTACCGGGCGCAGAAAGGCAGAGCGAAAACATTAATAACCCCTATTGCTTCTTTTAATTAAAAAGCTGAAATGATTTTATATAATTATATACACACACACACACACACACACACTATAAATTATATACATATATTTATATATATATATATATATATATATATATATATACACACACACACACTATACATTATATATATATATATATATACACACACACACATTATACATATATTTTATATATATATATATATATACACACAAGGTAAAAGATGCTACAGGCTCCTTATGTTACAGAACCCTGCTATTGACGTCACGATTTTATCATTGATATCCGAACAATCCCGTTATATCATTATTTATAGGCAGGCTATGTAATATATATATATATATATATATATTTATATGAGTAAAGGAGGGATGGATTGAGGTTTCCAGGTATAAAGCCCGGTCGGTGCCGCCTCGGGGTTGCGGTCCGCTGCGGGATGCAGTAGGAGGGCGGGCGGAGCACAGGGGAGGAGCCGGCTGTCACAGACATCTGGGCGCAGAGACAAAGGACGGGCGCTCAGTGAGGAGACGGGACGCGGCTGCACATTAGTCGGGGATTACCGGAGGGGTGACGGTAGCTGCTGTGCGGGTTTAGCCGGAGGTGCATGCGAGGGAGGCGGTATAGCGTTCACTCCTAGCCGAACACGCACCCATAGAGAGGCAGGTGTCATTAGGATGGCAGCCGTACGGGGCTATCGGTGGCTGTGCGCCTGCTGGCTGCTGCTGGGATGCTTCTCCCTCTCTTCGTCTTCTGTGGCTACGGGCAGGAGGCGCAGGCTGAGCCGGGAGCCGGGCGGCATCTCCTTCGAGTATCACCGTTACCGCGAGCTACGGGAGGCGCTGGTGTCCGTGTGGCTGCAGTGTCCGTCCATCAGTCGCCTGTACACCATAGGGCAGAGCTACGAGGGCCGGCTGCTGCTCGTCATAGAGATGTCTGACAACCCCGGCCAGCATGAACCAGGTGAGCGGTACACCGACAGCTATACACAGCGGCACACTGACGGCCATACACAGCGGCACACTGACGGCATTACACAGCATACACTATCCCACAGACAGCCATACACAGCGGCACACTGACAGCCATACACAGCATACACTATCCCACTGACAGCCATACACAGCGGCACACTGACAGCCATACACAGCGGCACACTGACAGCCATACACCCCAGTATACTGTCACACCGACAGCACCATATAGCAGTTATACTGTCAATAGCAAACACAGCGTGGAAGCTTCCAGTATAAAGAGTGACCCACGATACACTATGATACACAATGATACAAACATATTGTATATGTAATGAGGAGAAAATATACACTAAATATAATTCAGCAATCGATGGAGCTCCAGGAATAACAAACACAGATGAATACAAGAACAGGGGCTGAGCGAGTTATCCGGTAATCCGGCTATATACATGCTGTGTACGAATATAATACACTGACCAGTAGCCCCCGAAAATGGCATATTCCCTGACACAACACAATGCTGGGCTATACAAGTTTACAGGCAAACAACGGCACTGGGTAGAGGATTGTGAACCCGGTGGAGGTTACGCGCCCCTCATTTTCACCATTATTATTTATTATTATTATTATTATCGTTATGGTTAATTCATGGGGATGGTTGGTGAACAACAAGGTTACGCAGTTGGAGTCTAATTAACCCTTTAGCATCTACGGCATTCTGTGTATGAATTTACAAGATGCACAATGCAAGAATTTAAATAGGGATGCTCTTTGTTTTGCATTTTATGTTCTGATCCCGCCCGTGTACACAGGACAGCTTCAACGCATCATAATCATAGAATAAGCAGCTTCCGGGGTTTATAGAACTCATACATTCTTAACATATATTTACATTTGGAATCAGTTCAATGCATTCCATATAATCTGTTTTATTATTGGGGGTGTCTTTAACGGGGGTAAAAGGGCAGGTAGCACACAGACCGTGGGGGAAGCATCGGTGGCAAGGTCTGTATGAGCAGCTGATTCAAGTTTGAGTCTTTACATCGAGAAAAAACGGAAGACTAGATGGACCAAAAGCTTCTTATCTGCCATCAAATTCTTTATTTTGGCTGGGGGGAGTTTGCCCCGGACCCTTATGTCTCGATTATAATATCGTGGTACATGCAGTTACAACAGCCAAACTAGGACTGATGTGTGCAACTGCTTCCTTTTACACAGTGTATGTGGATCCTCATCGCACACAATATCAGGCTTTTGCTGAAGTAATAATCCATGAAGGCTCTAATCTGTATCTGTTTACCTACCAGCAGGATGTGTTTACACGTGTAATTCGCACGAACCCTCACTATGCTGTGGCCTGTGAAGGGAATTCTGTGGTGCGTTCACTTGAGAGCCACGTATAGGCAGGTGCACCGGATCGTACAATAAGATTGTACAAAACGACACTCTAATCAGTAGTATGTGTATTAAAAAGCAGGTTCTACAAGGTGCATCTACAGTGCAGCTGCAGAGAAACTAATAGCACAAGACAGGAGGTGTAAGTTAACTCCTTAAAGTCCAGGTATTTTCCTGAGTCAAATTCCTGGACTTTTCCATTTTTGATATGTGGTTGTTTAAATGTACTTGTCTTCTCTGTCATTTCATGCACCCATACACATTTTATCTTGTTTTATAGGGACAGTTAGAGCTTTCTTTAGGTACCCTATACATATATGTAAATAATCTACAATTTAGTATTAAAATACATATAAAAACATGATTTTCCCAGCTGATTTGTCAAGTAAATACCCCAATTTTTGTTCAATCTCCTGAGTACAGCAATACCACACATGCATATGTTGGTCTGGTTGTTGGGGGGGGGGCAAAAGACCACATTTAGGACATGCAGATTACAGGTTTTCAACTTGGAATTTTGAAATCTGGTCGTTCCGCATCCATGTCCTGTTTGGGACATCTTTGAATTTGGCCAGTTCAGTTTACCCCATTAAACCATATATTTTTGAAAACAGGATATGTAAAACGCTGGTATTTTAACGTCACAACTCTTTATCAAAGTTTGTGGAAGTATTTTTTTGTGTCTTTACCCTCAAATGTGAAAGGCAAAAATATACCCTGTGCTACTTTCGCAAACTTAATAGGATTTTATTTCTTATCTTGATCTTTTTGATGGTATGTCCTTTAAATTGGCCTTTAAATTGCATAAGCGATTCGTCTAAGCAGAGTTTTTGGTCAGACACATATATTTTGAAATGTTTTTTGACAGGTCATTTAGAAGGGGACTTAGTTTATAGAGCCTGTTGGATGAAGGATCATTTTTTTGGCAGATAATGAGCGTGGTCATTGAAGTGGAGGAAGGGTAGTAGTTGATCAGATCTCTGCATGGTCATTATGGCTGCCTTGCATAATATAAGGTGGGGTAAGCTGCCATGTTCTGCTGGGCAAAAAGATTTGTTTGAGCAGCAATAGCCTCAATAATGAATTACTGAGTAACAGCTGCATAATTTTCAGTAATATTTTTTGTGATGCCTGGCTGTTAATGGGGGTATGTTCAGTTGCACCAAATTAGGTGGCATCATTGGATTTTCATCAGGCATAGACTCTCTAAGCCTCCTTCTTGAGGGTTGGGAGCTGGCAGTGGAGCCCCCTGAAAGGTCACTGTCAATAATTGGCTTAATATCTAAAGCCGTTGGGGTATCTGAACTAGACACCAGAATTGCATAAGCCTCCTCCACAGTATAGGACATGAGTGCTGTATTTTTTAAAAACGTGTGTGTGTATATACATGTATATATGTGTGTGTGTGTATATATAGATAGATATATATATATATATATATATATATATATATATATATATATATATATATATCTATCTATATATACACACACACATCTATCTCAACCAAACACTAACCAACTTGTCTCACCCAATAGCCCACCTAACTAACGTAAAGTAATATGCCAAAAAAAAGAAAAAAACTAAAACTGAGCAGTACCATTTACTTACCAGAGCAACCCAAGCAATAGCATGGGGCTGCAATGGTTAAAGCTTTTAAGTGTAAAAAAAAATAAACAAATAGGATAAATACATTTTTAAACCAAAAAAATCTGCCCCAAAAAGAAAATAACACTAATCAGAGCTACTATGACCAGGAAGGGTTAACTTAAATTGTAATTTAGAAGATTTTAGAACATGTAGGAACACTGTGTAACACAGTTTCACTCCCTTCGCCTCCCCATCAGTGTGTGAGGTACAGAGGGTGACACAGAGACAAAGTCAGGGTTTCACAACATTGACTTTGTCATGTGAGCTCAGTGGTCCCCACGATCACGCATCGGGTCCAATAATTCTGCCTAAGTTGCGAGGCAGTGTCCTGGATCCCGGGAACAACTAGAAGTGCTGAGTACAGAGCACACCGTCCTCTTAATTACATGACGAGTTAACTTGTCCTAAGGTTGCGATCAACGCGTTGCTTACAACGAGTTAACTGGTTAAATTGCTGATTGATGTTGATTGATTAAGGCATCCTTTGTAAGGGTGGAGTGAAGGGAAAGAGCTTCAAGCTAAGAAGTGGATTACATATTGATGCCTCGACCATAGACAAGGGGAACTTTTAAATTAAATATCTCCAATGCAATTCCACCGATTGCAATAAAGAAGAAAACCAAAAGAGAAGAATATATATTATTTAGTTGTAAAACATACCGTATTTGCTCGATTATAAGACGAGTTTTTTTTCAGAGCAAATGCTCTGAAAAAATACCCCTCGTCTTATAATCGAGGTCGTCTTCTAATCAGACCTCAAAATGCCCGCTGGGGCCATGCTACTTACCGGGCTTGGGTCGCGAGCAGCAGGAGAACAAGAAGCTAGCAGCGTGTCACAAAACTCTGCCTCCCCCCCTCCTTCCTCTGGGGGCGGGGCCAGAGAAGTTGCACGCACAGCCGGACCCCTGCAGAAGTCTTCGAGTGGGAGATCTGCAGTTCAGGTAAGGGGGTGGGGGAGGGTTTTTTTGATTAATGTGTGAAGTATGTGTGATTAATGGAATGAGTGAGTATTTAAATGTTTGTGAATGAGTGTGTGTTAGTATGGATGTGTAAGGGTGGTGGTAGCATGGCATAGGGAGGCTGTACTCACACTCCTATCATCCTCAGGTTCCAGCATGTACTGCATGCCTTGGCTTGATAGGAGTGTGATTGCTGTTAGCAGTTTATATATATATATATATATAACTCCAGAAATGCCTTTTAACCCCCTATATGCCACTCTGCCACATGGTATGCCTTTTAACCCCCTATATGCCACTCTGGATTAAAAGGCATATCATGGGGCAGAGTGGCATATAGGAGGGTATAAGACATTTCTGGAGGCAGAGTGGCATATAGAGGGTTAAAAGGCACATCATGGGGCAGAGTGGCAAATAGGGGGTATAAGGCATTTCTGGGGGCAGAGTGGCAACCCTGGGGGCAGATGTGCATAACTGGGGGGGGGGCAGGTTGGCAAATAAAAGGAAATAAAAAAAATATATTTTTCTCAATCATAGCTTTTATTAAATATGAAAATATTGTTTACATTAATATTTACTAGTAAAACTTTTTTTCCTATGGGGTCGTCTTATATTCAGGATTTTTGTTTTTTTCCTAAATTAATATTTAGATTTTGGGGGGTCGTCTTATAATCAGGGTCGTCTTATAATCGAGCAAATACGGTATACCTACGATATTATACTTACATTTCTGAAAAGAACACATCTTGCTTTCTTTCTTTAGTGTCCAGACTTCATCCAGATACTATCCAATACAGTGCCAAAAGATACAATTTAACTAGTCTGCGGAGGGCGATCGACTTGAATATTATGCAGAGTGTCTTTTAAAGCTCGTCTCTATTCTGTATTTGGCTGAATCTCCAACAATCCAAACGATATTGATGTTGTGGTCATCAGCAAAAAGACACCCCACTCTGCAAATTTGCCGTTATATAAGATGAACAGCTAATATATATATTGTTTCTTAGGAGGGAAACATTTTGGCATCACACATGTGTAGAAGAACTCATCTGCTTTACACATCTGGGGAGAACAGCGAGAATGATCAGTTTCTGGTTTGTCTCACAGAGATACGGTTTTAAAACAGTCATTTTAATTTAGTCAATATGAGTGCTGGCCAAACAGCTAGGTTGAGAAATAGCGTATTGTTTCCATCATATGTCTGCTCTGGAAGTAGAAGTAAAGCACAGGCATTGTTGCTTGTACGTGATTTCATATGTTTTAGATGCAAAAAGATTTTAGACAGCGTGGATCTTCACCCGTTTGTTTTGGTGATTTATATGGTGAATTTTGGTGGAATTGTAAGGCTGCGTCTTATCTGTTCATAGAAATAAACTTAGTGGTAAAGGTATAGCTAAAGTTCATGATTCAAGAGCAGCCTATTTGGAGATGTCTACGCTCACGCAACACACCAGATCTGCACACCAAACGCGAGTACAATATCAACTTATTGATAGCCAAAGTTATATTCCAAATACATCCGAAACCAAGTGCACATCCCCATGTTGTATATACCGATATCTGAGGATCTTCCCAACCTCCGCCTGCAAGAGTGGGACAGTGCGGCAGCTACACAGGACAGTGGAACGTTGCTCAAAAATCTGGACTCACCCACAAAAACCAAGACTGAAGTGAGGCATGCACATGTGTGTACATTTATGTTCAAATTTATTTATATTTTTTTATAGAAAAAACTATTGTAATATGAGAAAATATGAGGTATCACGCAGGCGCATGCAATACTTGTAAAGTGAGTTGTATTTCATCTCCAGCTTCTCCCAGGCTATAGCTTCTCAAGCGAAATCTGACATTTTTCATATGGAAACTACGTATGCAGATATCTCCCCAGATTCATCCGCCAATCCTCTTCTAGCTCTAGATACTGTACTTAATGGTGACTGTTGTTCATGACACTTCAATTACCTTTAAAAAGTCACTGATATAACCATAAAGACTGAAGAACTGGCTGTAAATATTCGGAGCAAATTGTTATATTGTTGCCAGAAGTATATCCTTTGAAATATCATCTACATAGTTTATTCAGCAGCCAAACACACACAATAACTTGACATCTAACATATTCTCATATAATTTTATTAATATCCTTTAATATCTTTATATTAATTCTGATAGCCGTTGCAATCTTGAAAACATCAGAATCAATAACAGGGAATGTTATAAAAGGATATAATACAGACCCAATAAGGCCTTGGGCTCTTTATAGCTAAAATTAGCACATTTGGGACACACATAATGTCCAATTTCACTATTATAATACAGTTATAAAGCAATCACTTTTAGCATCAAATGGAGATAAAGGAAATAGCGGTACTTGGCACTGTGTTTGACAACAGCTGAAAAATGCTGGAAGCAATGTGCCCGTGACATTTGAAATATTAAACATTGGAACATATTGCTTTTAAGCCTATATACTGTGTTTATTTACAAATTTTCAGTCTTGAAAAATATAAGTGATTTATATAAGTGAGGGAGTGACGCCAGTTTACTGCCGGCACAAAGAATAGAATCGAACGCATTCAAATCCCATTCTCAGTAGTTTAAATAAATGCCTCGAGTACCTTATGGGCAAAATCCATTAAAAATTGCTAGATGGCAATCCTTATCACTAGTGCATCACAGTCACTATTAATATTGTATTCCTTGGTATTCCTTTTTGTTTGTTTTGTGTCTCACAGCCAAACACCCTGTCAAGGCTACTTTTGCTATGTTAATGCTCACCATTTCATCAAAATAGGGTTTGTCCCCACTCATTGCCCAAAGGTGGAAACCTAGGTGACTATATCAGAAGTGGACTGTTGCTAGACATCACTTGCTTTAGCTGAAATAACTAATCATTAGGAGAATTTTCTAATTTTTCTACACAATGACCTTTAGGTAAGCCTGGCATACTAGATATAATATGTGATCATTATGCTCTATGTTTCTATTATGTTTTGTTATTTAAAGCACACATATCCTCAGATATAAATGTACATTGGTTCTGATAAACTTAGAGAAATTAGTTATCAAAATAACTTAATATTGTTGTAAGAGAATAAGTTTCCTTGTTTTGGTAACCTTGTCAAATAAACCCCTTGCCTGTGAAGCAAATTTAAATTTATTCTGCTGCTTCAGCCTTCATCTTTCTGAATACATTAACCTGATGCAAGAACATTGTTGTCTTTCAGACAGTTCAGGGTTTCAAGAGAAACCTCAATAATATCATAATTTATTTAAAGAGACAGTAACATATTTTTTTTTCTTTTAGGGATAAGCATTTCAAACCGAGGCACTGACATGTTTTTAAGATACTTATATAAACTATAGCTGGGCATGTCAGGGTTGGCTATTGCCAAACTTGAACCCAGTGCATTGGCTAGCCCAGTTTGCCGAGATGGGGACCACAGAAAATTTTCAGTTTTCTCACCCTCTGAGGACTTTTGGTAAGATGTGTGAGAGTCTAACTCAAAGAGCTGTGTCCGGGCTCCCTTGGCTACACATTAGCTGGGCCGCTGGTCTCTAATGTAAACAGGTCAATGCCTACATAGACCTGTTTATAGTAGAAGTATAGAAGAAGTGTAGAATTTACCAATCTGTGAAAACCCTACCGTATGTACCAACATTTTTAACTTGGCAGAAACGCTTCTTTCCGTTGTAGTAACTATGCACCACTGGTTTTCTGTCTCAGTGGCGGTAAAAGCATCTATAATGCTTCTCCTAACTCTGCATTAATGGTCGATGGTGGTTAAGTATCAAGAGCACATATAGTAGAAATGTGTAAATGTGACCTAATACTCATCAGAGCTGGATTATCCGTTAGGCACACTATGCACTTACTTGCACCTCCCCCAACACATTAATACGGTTTTGGTTGCAGTATAAACTGCTTTGTGTGCCCACTATGTTGAAGGTGAGATTAGGTTCCCCCCTATTGAGAGTGTGCCTTGATGTGGTGGGTGATGCTTTGACCAGTTCATAAAACCAAAACCTCTCATTTATATTATGTTTATATATTTATTGCTAACTTTATTAGGATGAGAAGTGCAGACAGTTTTTGTTTTTTGTATACACTATGCACACGCTTAGGGCCATTGAGCTTTGAGGGTTTCTGGTGCTTTAGAGCCACCTGCAAATCAGAGGGGGTCATGTAGCACAAGAGAGCATACATAGAGCATGTGTGGTTTTATTTATTTTGGGGTTTTCCCAAAATCTATTGTGCAGGGGCCCCAAAGGGTCTTAATACAGTATTGATTGCGATAGTAAACCACCCTATTGTGAACAATAAGCGCATGCATGCTTCATACATTAATTTACATTACTGTATAAATTAGCAAGCAAATATAACCTACAAGAAAAAGAAAATATTAAAAATGTTATTTTTCATTGTGAATATGTCATAATGTTGTGGGAAAAAAAGTATTTCAGATCACCTTTAATATCCAAAGACAATGTCTTACACTTCATTCAAAGGCAAGGCTCTGTTTCCTTCTGCAGCATTTTTTTTATGAAATCACTTCTTTTGTGTTCTTCACCATCCCATCAATGGGATGGATCATGTGTAGTACAATGTAGAATTTGAAGCAAGGTTATTACGATAAGATTAATATATCTGTACAGTATGTTCTTTCTTCCTTAGCTTAGGAAAAAATAAATGAGACGTATGAATAAATGTTATAGACACGTAGGGTGCTTCACATTCATTAAACGCAATAAACCTCCCATAAAACACAACGGTTATTGTGCTAGATGACATTATCTCCAATTCCCATAGAGGTGTTTACAAATATAACTGCTTTGAGAAATGCAGGAACAAAATATGCTCCTTAGTTATGGCTTCTTTCTTTAGCAGGTTGAATAGAATCAAGCCCAGGTGCCACATCCAGTGGGAATTTCCTTGGTGTACATTAAGCTTGGTGGGGAGTAGTTTTTTTAATAAGTGTGTGTCTGTGGTCTTTTACATTATTGGGTCTTTAGGTTGGACTCTCCCTATGGCATATGATGACGCTATATAAAACAATACATAATAATAATTACAATAATATTGGCACAAATATTCTCTAGGGTTCCTACCACCTTTTGGCAATGACTCTTAAAATGCCAAAAGTCTGGCAGTGCATTTTGGGAATAGTTGATCCCCATAAGTGGACTGACCGACGTCTCCCAAAGAAATTACCCCTTCTTGTTTGTAGTCTTCTAGCTTTTTCACCTGAATGGAAACATCTCATATGACGTTTTTATGACTGTGTTAACAGGGCCGTCGGTTGTGTAAAGGTACTCTTGTGGTCATTTGTTTAAGGCATGAACAATTTGTCCAAGAGCTGTTGCCATGACTACAGAGAGGATTAGCAGATGATTTCCTTGGGCTGTCTCTGGCCCTTGTTGCTGTTCTTAGTAACGTTAATATGTTCACTCCTGCTGCTTTATGTGCAGCGGCCATCTGTTATCAGACCATGAAATGCTCGGCTCTGTTTAAAGAATAATATACCTTTGCTACAGTGAACCGTTATTAAATATCCTAAATAGTACTACATCTTCTTTAATATCTTTTAATAAAAGTATAAGGATTTGGAGGAAATGAATAGAGAATTAGGTCAATTGGTATTTTCTGACAAATTTGAACTCCTCGATACTCTGCATTAATTAACATTAACACTTTATGAGGACATATTGTACCAAGTGAAACCTACACTAATATGTTTGAAGAACATGCATTTCGGGTAATTTAAAAGGCATAGGATAATTTAAAAAGATATGGATGTCCCATTGCCAGGTTATATAATTCTAATTATTGTGGCCTAGAATGCAAGCATGTATGAACCCATTTGGTATTTAGTAAAAGCCATACCCATATTTCCAGGTGGAATTCCCACGATGCTCTTTTACCTCTTTTATAAATAGCTTTACCTCAGCACAGAATATACAGTATATAGTTTGCTAAAGATAGGTATTCACAGTTTCAACCAAAACATTGCCTGTCTAAATAAATATGTATTCACAGTGCAACTGTTTTTAGTGGCTATTATTATCACTTTTTAGTAAAAGCTAATCCTACAGAGCTGTCCAAAGAGGTTATGCTTAAAAAAATGACATTTAAAAAAATGCAGAAGGTGTGGAACAATTTGAACACAATAGCGCGCAATACTTTGAACTAAAAACAAGTAAGTCACATTATACTGCAAAGGTCAATGCATTTTTATATTTTCCCTGCGGTTCCACCTAAATAAAACATTGACAATCCTATCATGATTCAAACACAGGAAAGCAACACAGGTTCAGCCCAAACCTTGCTTCTAGTCCCTGTGTATCCATGAGCAGCACACCTGTGCATTGTTGGCCAGATGATGTTGCAGCAGAAAACAAAATGGCTGAAGAAAATACTTTTTTCCTTTACCGATTCATTTTTTTTTCTTTGCTTTATGTGGATCCAATCCAGCAGGCATTGGACTGGATCCATTGTCTGCTCCTATTGTGCCGTTTCTTTACTGTTCCTTTTGGTGAATATATATATATTGTGCCAAATGAGCGTGTTGTGCTTTTATGCTTTTTAGGTTGTGCGCTTCCCTAGCTTGCGTATTGTTTTTGCTATGAATATTTGCAGGTTCTGAACCAGCCTTAGGGTCAGACAGCCCCTCCTGCCACACAGGACCCTTGTTAATGGTGTCCAGAGAAAGCTTTAAAATTGCATGAAAGTCTCACTGGGTTAAGATGCAGTCCCACTGATTCAGCTCCTTGGTAAGCGATATAGCTGCATGGGAATTACATTTCTGCAATTAGCTCCGAACCTGAGAACATGTGTTTTATGATGTTAATGCAGGCAAGGGTTAACAGTATGTGTCATAAATTCTAAAAAGGATAATAAGTAACGAGAACAAACTCGCCAAATTTAAGGTACTTTAATGTAATGGTGGGCTAAGCAATATATGGCCATATAATGTGACAGAATCTCCAATACGTATGCCTTACTAGCTGGGTATGCGTTGAATTTTTGCTTTGTTTCGGCCATGTTGTCTGTCAACTATATTTCAGCTGCTGTATCACAGGACCAATTGGTTGGACTGAGTTTTACCAACCCCCCTCTCTGTACGTATAGCCCAAAGGTCTCAAGTTGAATAGCTCTGATCCAGAACGTAAGTATTAAATTAAAATATCTGTGCAGGGAGAATTTGTAGCGTCTCTATATTATTTCATCTTGTCAAAAGAATCTTAGATTCATTTTACAGAGCATGATACTGCATTAATGCTATGGTCATGCTGTTATCTAGCTGGGCTGAAGCAAACAACACATCTGAAGTGCTGAAGTAATATCCTCATTATGCTCTGATAGTGTATGCACAGTGAAATGCTTCCCATAAGGGCAAAAATCCGGAGAACAGATAGTGTTGCCATAGAGAATTCTGTTCCCGGGAGAACAAGGGCATTGACAAAGATAACGTGTATCCTTCCTACATTTTACCGCAGTAAGGGAAATCCAATATTTGTATGGCTACAATTTTGGGAAAATGCTAATGGAGGGCTGTCCAGTTTGTGCAGAAAAAACTGGCGCTTTGGCATCAAATATAAACCAGTTTTTATCATTAGTTTAATAGGATATATACTAGACTTAGTGATTGCTAAGTGATAAGAGATAGAATATAACAGTTGTTAAAATGACAGGTTTCTTGCGATAGAATGATGTTAGTAGCAATAGTTTTGGAGTCTGTTCAGTGCTTGAGTTTTACAGGGATCTTTACAAATATTTGGGAAGAACTGATAATATCTATATCTAATCAGGAGACAGTTACCGTCTTGTCTGAGGACCAATTTGTAAGTGACTTCTAGTATGATTTGAGTCCTGCCTCGTTGAGATTGCACAGTCCGGTATCTAACCTTGCTATGAATATTACAAATATCTGAATCTAAGCCTGATTTCTACCCTTTAGAAGAAGATAGCACCAGATGTTAGATCTGTAACTCCAATGATCCTCGTCTATCTCAAATTACTATCTTGAAAATCATCTGCCATTGTTAACTAGATTTCCACTTTTAATGGTACAAAACAGGACTTTGGACCTTTCTTGAGCCAAGGCCCGTGTTAGCTAACTGTTGCAAAAATGGAAAACATAATCTAACATTAGCTTACAATATCTAGTCGGTATATCTAGTGACCTGTTACCTGATGTTTAAATGTCTCATGTCCAATTGCACCAGCTGTACTAAACATGAAATATGTTCCTTGTGCTCATATTGATGGAAAATGGTACTAATGCTTGATTTGCAAAAAAATATAATGTGTGGTCCTGAATCCCGATGTCCCACCGAGCTCTAATTCTGTCCCTTTATAGGTATTTTTATTGTTATGTTACTTTATATGTAACCTTAAAGTGCTGTTTTTTTTTTTACTGAACTGCCACTGTTTTATTTAAGAAGAAATCAGTCAGGGTGGTTACGATTGTACTCCCACCTTCAGCCTTCTCTTGCATATACTTTACATTTGTTACCATAGTAACCAAGAACCAGTCATATTGTGCTGTGGAGCAACCGTATCCATACTGAGCCAGCATATAAGAAGATATAAAGTCTATATACATGAATTTGACAGACATTTTAAATACCAAGTGTCCACTCTAACATATGCAAACACTAGCACCATTACAAACAGTAACACACAAACACACTCACTCACTCATTCATTCAGTCATTCACGTACCCCGCACAGGGCCTGTCTTAAGGGCAGCTCACACATACTACTAGTGCTTCTGTAGGGTCACATAAATTTGTCTTGTGTGACCCCGCTTAACCCTCGCCTTCCCTGTTTTAAAAAATAAGGACTGTTCCAATGGGGTATTCAGCATGGTGGCCGTAAGCAAGGGAATAGGCAACCACAATGAATGAAAAATGGGCATATGCTTCCTGGAAAAACAAGACGTTTTACTACATTTCTGTTAGAAACCTACAATTCACGTCATAAGAATAGGTTGATTGTTCCTTTAATGTTTCTTTTCCATTGTACGCATTATTTGTATATTGACATACACCATTGAATCCTGAGGGCTATTTTAGTTTTGTGCATTAGCTGATCATTAGTGAATAAGGACATCGCACGTACAATATGCCTTTCCTTTGTTTACCTAAATAAAATAGCCATCTGTTGCCCTGTCTTTCCATTCCGTCAGTTCTCTCAATTTTTGATCTGTGGTTCCTATTATCTGCCCACGCACATTACCAGGATGCGTCATCAGCATTTGCTCTCTTCTGTTGCTTAGTCTGTGTGCAATTGAATTTGTCTTGCTGACATACACGGTTAGGTTAGGTAATTACTAACTATTAAGAAGTCCTCTTGTCCCATGTATTCCAGTATATAAAAGAAGCAAATCAAAACCAAAGTGGTAAATGTGGTTTACCAGGAAAGTATAACAGGAAATAAGAAATAAATGATTGGCATTTAAGCATTATAAAAACAAGGGATCAGTAGTATAATTTATGGCATACAAAGATGCCAACAAAGCCTGCAAAAAGGCAATTAAAATGGCTAAATTGGAAAATTAGAAACTAATTACCAAGGAGAGTAAAACCAATCCCAATGATTTTTTGAAGTATGGAAAAAGTTAAAGGTAGAGAATGTTGGTCTTTTATTATCTGAAACCGTAAACTTGGTTAGTGAGGACAGAGAGAAAGCCGACATCAATTAGCCCCTGCTGGCTAATTTTAAGGAACCATTACAACAAACATGGGATTGGCAGATGCAAGAAAAGGTGCTCAAGCAATTAAATACTGTTAAGGTAGACAAGGCTCCTGGACCGGATGGTATACACCCAAGGGTACTTAAGGAGCTAAGCCTAATTCTGGCCCAACCATTATCACTGATCTTTAGGGATTCTTTCAGTTCAGGCATAGTTCCATTAGATTGGCGCAAGGCAGATATTGTGCCCATATTTAAAAAGGGATCAAAATCTCAACAGGCCAGTAAGCTTAACATCGGTAGTGGGGAAATTATTTGAAGGATTGCTAAAGGTATACATTCAAGATCATATCTTGATCCATAATCCAATTAGCAAAAGTCAACATGGATTTGTGAAAGACAGGTCTTGTCAAACCAACTTATTAGCATTCTATGAAGAAGTTAAGAAAAATATAGATGTGGGGGTGGCTGTAGATGTGATTTATCTGGACTTTGCAAAGGCATTTGATACGGTTCCACATAAAAGGCTACTCTATAAATTAACAGAAATAGGTTTATGGGGCAAATGTCTGTATGTGGATCAGAAATTGGCTAAAAGATAGAATGCAGAGAGTTGTTGTTAATGGATGTTTCTCAGACTGTACGCAGGTATTAAGAGTGGGTCCTCTTCTTTTTAATGTATTTAAAAATGATCTCCCAAGCAGCATTGAGAGCCATGTCACAGTTTTTGCTGATGACACAAAATTAAGCAGGGTAATTCAGACTAATCTGGATGTTTCTTCTTTGAAGGAGGATTTAGACAGAGTTGGGGACTGGGCGTGCAAGTGGCAGATGAGGTTCAACGTAGATGAATGCAAATGCATTATGGTAAAAATAATAAAAATGCAACCTATACTATAAATGGAATATCCTTGGGGAAAACTACCAATGAGAAGGATTTAGGAATAACGGTTGACAACAGACTTGACAACAGTGCGCAATGCCAGCAAGCAGCTGCGAGGGCCAATAAGGTTTTGGCATGCATAAAAGAGGTATTGATTTACGGGAGGAGGATATCATCTTGCCTCCTTACAGGTCAATGGTAAGACTAGGGCTGCAACAACTAATCGATAAAATCGATAATAATCGATAATGAAATTCGTTGGCAACGAATTTCATTATCGATTAGTTGAATCGATTATTATCGATTATAAAATGAGGGTTTTTTCAGAGCAAACGCTCTGAAAAATCCCCCTCATTATATAATCCGTTTAGTCTGACTCACCGTCTCACAGCAGCAGCTCCTACTTACTCCCCCTCCCTGTAATCACTGTGACAACTGGTCCCGCCCCTTCCTTCTCCAGGCCAGAACATGGCTGTGACACTCATCTAACTGTAAGTATATGTACATATATATATATATATAATGTGTATGTGTGTGTGTGTATATATATATATATATATATATATATATATATATATGTGTATATATATGTATATATATATGTATATATATATATATATATATATATATATATATATATATATTTGGGCTACTGAAAGTTAGGGGAGGTGGGGGTTAATTTAGGGGCAGTTATGGTTAGTGGGGTGTTTAGGGTTAATTTAGGGGCAGTTATGGTTAATTGGGTGTTTAGGGTTAATTTAGGGGCAGTTATGTTAATAGGGTGTTTAGGGTTAATTTAGGAGCAGCTATGGTTAATGGGGTGTTTGGGGTTAATTTGAGGCAGTTGTGGTTAATGGTGTGTTTAGGGTTAATTTAGGGGATGCTGTGGTTGATGGGGTCTTTAGGGTTAATTTAGGGGATGCTGTGGTTAAGGGGTGTTAAGGGTTAATTTAGGGGCAGTTATGGTTAATGGGGCGTTTAGGGTTAATTTAGGGGAATCTAAATCCTGGGGGCAGTGAAGTGACATATCTGGGGGTATAAGGCATATACAGTATATAAGGCATATGTGGGGAGGGCAGTGTGGCATGTCTGGGGAGGACGGAGTGGTGTATCAGGGTGTATAAGGCATATCTGGGGGTAGAGAAGTGGCATGCCTGGGAGGCAGGGTGGCATGTCTGGGGAGGATGGAGTGGGGTTTCAGGGGATATAAGGCGTATCAGGCACAGTGGCAGATGTGGGAGGCAGCGTGGAGTGGCAGATGTGGGAGGCAGGGTGGCATATGTGGGAGGCATTGTGGAGTGGCAGATGTGGGAGGCAGCATGGCGTGGCATATGTGGGGAGGGCAGGGTGGCATGTCTGGGGAGGATGGAGTGGTGTTTCAGGGGGTATAAGGCGTATCAGGCACAGTGGCATGTGGGGGGTAGAGTGGAGTGGCAGATGTGGGAGGCAGCGTGGAGTGGCATATGTGGAAGGCAGCGTGGAGTGGTATATGTGGGAGGCAGCGTGGAGTGCTGTGGTAGGCAGCGTGGCATATGTGGGGGGGGCAGCATGGCATGTCTGGGAGGCAGCGTAGCAAGCCTGGGCTCAAATGTGCATATATTGGGGGGCTGGTTGGGAAATAAAGACAAGAAATGTATCATCAAAGTTTTTTTATTCTGCTGTTTGTATTTAACATCATTTGTTTAGTAAATTATTTTAAATAAATGAAAAAATTAAATTTTTTTTATCCGATTAATCGATTAATCGAAAAAATAATCGGCCAACTAATCGATTATTAAAATAATCGTTAGTTGCAGCCCTAGGTAAGACCTCACCTTGAATATGCGGTACAATTCTAGGGCACCGGTCCTTAAAAGGGACATTATGGAACAAGAAAAAAGTGCAAACGATGGCTATAAAATTAATAAGGACATTGGGAGGTACTAGTTATGAAGAGAGACTAAAAAAGTTAAAATTATATACACTGGAAAAATGGCTTCTTAGAGGGGATATGATAACATTATATATACAAGCAGGGCCAATATAAAGAGCTCTTCAGTGACCTGTTCATTAACAGAAATGTACAAAGAACAAGAGGTCACCCTCTGAGACTGGAAGAGTGGAGGAAGGCATTCTTTACAGTAAGGACAATAAAGGTATCTAATTCACTGCCTAGGGAGGTGGTGTTATCAAATACCGTATTTGCTCGATTATAAGACGAGGTTTTTTCCAGAGCAAATGCTCTGAAAAATACCCCTCGTCTTATAATCGGGGTCGTCTTCTAATCAGATCCCAAATAAATGCTGGCGCCATGCTGCTTACCGGTCGCGAGCAGCGTCTCTTCTGTTAGAAGCAGGGCAGGAAGCTTGCAGCGTCCTCACAGAACTCTATCTCCCCCCTCCCTCCTCTGAGGGCGGGGCCAGAGAAGTTGCTACAGCCGGTCCCCTGCAGAAGTCTGCGAGTGGGAGATCTGCAGTTCAGGTGAGGGGGTGGGGGAGGGTTTTTGAGTATGTGTGAAGTGTGTGTGATTAAGGGAATGAATGAGTATTTAAATGTTTGTGAATGAGTGTGAGTGTGTGTGTGATAGCATGGATGTGTAAGGGGGGTGGGGGTTGTAGCATGGCATATGGAGGCTGTAATCCCACTGCTATCATCCCCAGGTTCCAGCATGTACTGGCTGCCTTGGCTTGATAGGAGTGTGATTGCTGTTAGCAGTTTGATATATATATATATATATCAAACTGCTAACAGCAATCACACTCCTATCAAGCCAAGGCAGCCAGTACATGCTGGGTTAAAAGGCATATCATGGGGCTGAGTGGCATATAGGGGGTTAAAATGCATTTCTGGACCTCCAGAAATGCATTTTAACCCCCTATATGCCACTCAGCCCCATGATATGCCTATATACCTCCAGAAATGCTTTATACCCCCCTATATGCCACTCAGCCCTATGATATGCCTTTTAACCCCCTATATGCCAGAGTGGCATACAGGGGTATAAGGCATATCATGGGGCAGAGTGGCAAATAGGGGGGTATAAAGCATTTCTGGGGGCAGAGTGGCATAACTGGGGGGGGCAGGTTGGCAAATAAAAGGAAATTTAAAAAATATATTTTTCTCAATCATAGCTTTTATTAAACATGAAAATAATTTACATTAATTAATATTTACTGGTAAAACTTTTTCCCTATAGGGTAGTCTTATATTCAGGCTTTTTGTTTTTTTCCTAAATTAATATTTTGATTTTGGGGGGTCGTCTTATAATCGGGGTCGTCTTATAATCGAGCAAATACGGTACGTTAAATGCGTTCAAAAGGGGTCTGGATTTTTTTTTTTAGAAAGACACGACATACAGAGCTATAAATAGAATTCATATTTTAGAGCTTCTTGATCCAAGGAGAAATACGATTACCTTTTGGAGTTAAGAAGGATTTTTTTCCCCTGATGGCAGAATTCGAAGTAGCTTAATTAGGTTTTTTTTGCCTTCTTTGGATCAAGAGTAGGAAGGTTAGGTAGAAGGGTTGAACTTGATGGACTTCAGTCTTTTTTCAACTTTATGTACTATGTAACTAAAATATAATTTAAAAAAATCTGCTTTTCAATCTAGTATGAATACCACGGGACACACATACGTGAGATAATACAGAACCTTATGCCCTTTATCTGTTTGAAATCTACACTGCAGAAATCATTGCATATTGCAAATCAGAGGTTCTCCCCAACCAGCCCAATATCCCCACTGCTCGCAAAAGCGGGGCAGCTACTGAGGGCGATGGGACAGTGCCTCAAACTAGTGACCTGTTGGGAGGTATACAGTATAATTTGCCGATACAGATGCATGGCACATCAGCTAGAGAAATTAAATCCATTTATATGGTTGTTGGCAAAACGCTTTCTAATGTGAGTTTAGTAGATACCTTGTAAGGTACCAGTAGGCCTGTCTTCTTATCAGACAAGGTGCAGTTGGACACTTTTCTTAACACAGAAAGTCCAACTTTACACTTTCAGTGTTAACATTCAAAATATTACTTTCTTGGTTTTCAATAATAGTATATATCAAATCACAGTTTAAACAGAACACAAAAGATAACAATCAAACCTATAAAAACTACAAGGCCAGAACTGAAGGACACTTAAATTCAACGCTTTCTCAAATAAAAACAATACAACAGCTGTGTGAAATGACTTCATCAATGTGAAACGGTCTCCTGTGATCACTAGAAATAAAAAAAATCACAAAAAAATCCAACAGATGATAATGATTTGTTTCCTTAAGGAACAAAATTCATAAATGGTGACAATTGTTAACATTTTTAGTTACCCCTGTTTTTAATAAGCATGATGGGTAAACAGAACAGCCATTCGGTGCATCTTCTGGCAATAAACAGAATTACCTAAGCGCTAAGCGAAAGATAAATAGAAGGGTTGAAGTTGATGGACTTTGGTTTTTTCTATACTAAATTACTTTGATTTACATGTCAACATATATATATATATATATATATATATATATATGATCAGAAGGGAAGTGCCTATTAAATGCCCAATAATGTTTTAGTAAAATATATAACAACTTCAATTACTCTATTTCTTCTCTAAATAAAAAGGCTACCAAGAGATTATTTAAATAATGATGAAATATGTCTACAAAACCTGTTAACTATATTACAAAACTATTGTTGCATTTCATAGTATTGTAGAACATGTAAACCATACCAGACTTTGGATAAAAAAAAAGTTTTACAAATGTAGGATACAGGTATATTGTCTGTGTTTCAGCTTTGTAGTATTACTTATGTAGCTTTGGGCTATTACTTTTTGTACCTATGTTCTGTAATAATATCTCTTAGCCTTTGAAAACCTATAAATTTACCACAAAGAAATGATATGGATTTTATCTAATGGGCATACAGTGCCTTGCAAAAGTATTCACCTTTGGCATTTTTCCTATTTTGTTGCATTACAACCTGGAATTAAAATGGATTTTTATTTCGATTCGATTTCATTTAATGGACATACACAAGTGGGTGAAAATAACTTTTAAAATAAATTATAAGAAACGGAAAAGTTGTGGGCTTTATGGAAGAGTGACCAGAAAAGGGGCATTACTTAAAGAAAAGAATAAGAAAACACGTTTGCCGTGGGAGACTCCCGATACATATGGAAGAAGGTACTTTTTTGGCCATGAAGGAAGATGCTATGTCTGGCGCAAATCCAACACCCCTCATCCCCTTGAGAACACCATCCTCACAGTGAAGGACGGTGGTGGCAGCATCATGCTGTCAGGGACTGGGAAACTAGCAGGGAAATTCATAAGGAAAACATATTTCAGTCTTCCAGAGATTTGAGACTGAGATAGAGGTTCTCCTTCCAGCAGGACAATGACCCTAAGAATACTGCTGAAGAAATACTTAAGGGGAAACATTTAAATGATCCAACTGAGGTATGACTTATAGATTGCTGTACACCAGGGGAACCCATTCAGCTTGAAGGAGCTGGAGCAGTTTTGCCTTGAAGAATGGGAGAAAATCCCAGTGGCTAGATGTGCCACGGTTATAGAGACGTACCCCAAGAGACTTGCAGCTGTAATTTCTGCAAAACGTTCCTCTACAAAGTATTGACTTTGGGGGTGAATAGTTATGCACATACAAGTTTTCAGTTTTTTTGTCTTATTGTTTGTTTCACAATAAAAATATAGTGGTAGGCATGTTGTATAAATCGAATGACATAAACCACCAACAAATCTATTTTAATTCTAGGTTGTAATGCAACAAAATAGGAAAAATGCAAAGGGGGTGAATACTTTTGCAAGGTACTGTAATTATTAATTTGCATTGAACGCTGTCATCAAAGCACATACAAAGAAACTGGACCAACTTCAGATCCAGATATCCAATTATATATGTGTTATGTGTTAATGCTTTAATCTTGTTTCTGATGATAGCTATAATTAAAGCCTTTGTTATTTGTTTATTTATTGATGAAGGACTGAACAACACTCACGTAAATAGCGTCTATTATAAATTCCTGACAAATATATTATTCTTCTGCCAGCAATGAAAAGACAGATGGAGTTACTGTATCTGAAATGCTTTGTTATACTTTATGTGAAAATCCAAACTCACATGACAAGCACAGTTCAGTTATAGAACTGTATGAGTGTCATTAACATGGAGCAAAATAAGCAAAAAAAACATTTATCACATGCATACAGGACCCACAAATGTAAATTATTTGTGTGCTATACACAACCGGGAAATCTTCCTTGGGTCTACCTTAGGTACTAGTATTTTAATATACATAGTATAACCTTCAAATATTGGATGGTTTCATACAATTATTTTAGAAAATGAATATTAGTTGACATTACGATGGTATGTGAAACCATCACAATATGATTAAAGGGACACTTAAGCCATCATATGAACTTAAATACATATGATAGCTGAGTAGTCCCTTTAAATCTACATAGTGTACCCATTGCGACTGGATGGGGAAATTATTTAGAACCCCCTCATGTTGATTTGCCAACCCCCCAACTATTTTCCATGGAGATGTGTTTGACCGAAGCATCTCTTCATCAGGCTCTGTTCCTGATGTTATAGCAAAATGTCATATTAGTGTTGGTCCCTTTGGCTGAATCGCCAGTACTTGTCAGTGTGCTTCTGAATTCATACTGTGGATTGCTGTCAGTGTGCTTCTGAATTCATACTGTGGATTGCTGTCAGTGTGCTAATGAATTCATACTGTGGATTGCTGTCAGTGTGCTTCTGAGTTCATTCTGTGGATCGGCATTAGTGTGCACTTCTGAGTTCATGCTGTGGATTGCTGTTAGTGTGCTTCTGAATTCATACTGTGGATTGCTGTCAGTGTGCTGAATTCATGCTGTGGATTGGCATCAGTGTGCACTTCTGAATTCATGCTATGGATTGCTGTCAGTGTGTGCTTCTGAATTCATGCTGTGGATTGCTGTCAGTGTGTGCTTCTGAATTTATGCTGTGGATTGCTGTCGGTGTGCGCTTCTGAATTTATGCTGTGGATTGCTGTCGGTGTGCGCTTCTGAATTCATGCTGTGGATTGCTGTCGGTGTGCGCTTCTGAATTCATGCTGTGGATTGCTGTCCGTGTGCTTCTGAATTCATACTGTGGATTGCTGTCCGTGTGCGCTTCTGAATTCATGCTTTGGATTGATGTCAGTCTGTGCTTCTGAATTCATACTGTGGATTGCTGTCGGTGTGCACTTCTGAGAATATTTCCTCTTTCCTGCTGACACCAAATGTTTAATTTATGAACTTGCTATTATTAGACTCTGCGTAAAGGATAAAACCTCCCGCTTCAGGATTCTTCCTTGAACTGTAACAGTCCTTCATGTCCTAAAGAGGTTTTTTTTTACATATTACTTTCATAGCCAAGTATTTAGTCAGCCACCAATTGTGCAAGTTCTCCCACTTAAAAAGATGAGAGAGGCCTGTCATTTTCACCATAGGTACACTTCAACTATGAGAGACAGAATGAGACAACAAAGTCCATAAATCACATTGTCTGATTTTTAAAGAATTTATTTGCGAATTATGGTGGAAATAAGTATTTGGTCAATAACAAAAATTCATATCAATACTTTGTTATATACCCTTTGTTGGCAATGACAGAGGTCAAATGTTTTCTGTAAGTCTTCACAAGGTTTTCACACACTGTTGCTGGTATTTTGGACCATTCCTCCATGCAGATCTCCTCTAGAGCAGTGATGTTTTGGGGCTGTCGCTGGGCAACACGGACTTTCAACTCCCTCCAAAGGTTTTCTATGGGGTTGAGATCTGGAGACTGGCTAGGCCACTCCAGGACCTTGAAATGCTTATTACGAAGCCACTCCTTCGTTGCCCGAGCAGTGTATTTGGGATCATTGTCATGCTGAAAGACCCAGCCACGTTTCATCTTCAATGCCCTTGCTGATGGAAGGAGGTTTTCACTCAAAATCTCACGATACATGGCCCCATTCATTCTTTCCTTTACACGGATCAGTCGTCCTGAAAAACAGCCCCAAAGCATGATGTTTCCACCCCCATGCTTCACCGTAGGTATGGTGTTCTTTGGATGCAACTCAGCAACCAAACACGACGAGTTGAGTTTCTACCAGACATGTACTGGCTTAGGCAGGGGGACACGTCTGGCACTGCATGATTTGAGTCCCTGGCGGCGTAGTGTGTTACTGATGGTAGCCTTTGTTACTTTGGTCCCAGCTCTCTGCAGGTCATTCACTAGGTCCCCCCGTGTGGTTCTGGGATTTTTGCTCACCGTTCTTGACACCACGGGGTGAGATCTTGTGTGGAGCCCCAGATCGAGGGAGATTATCAGTGGTCCTGTATGTCTTCCATTTTCGAATAAATGGCTATTGCAGATTCAGTCTTCCCAGCCTGGTGCAGGTCTACAATTTTGTTTCTGGTGTCCTTCGACAGCTCTTTGGTCTTGGCCATAGTGGGGTTTGGAGTGTGACTGTTTGAGGTTGTGGACAGGTGTCTTTTATACTGATAACAAGTTCAAACAGGTGCCATTAATACAGGTAATGAGTGGAGGACAGAGGAGACTCTTAAAGAAGATGTTACAGGTCTGTGAGAGCCAGATATCTTGCTTGTTTGTAGGTGACCAAATACTTATTTTACCAAGGAATTTACCAATGAATTCATTAGAAATCCTACAATGTGATTTCCTGTATTCTTTCCCCCCATTCTGTCTCTCATAGTTGAAGTGTACCTATGGTGAAAATCACAGGAGAACTTGCACAATTGGTGGCTGACTAAATACTTTTTTACCCCACTGTATATCCATATTGCTTCCTATTTTACAAAACAATTTCTGTAGAATCCTGTAATTCAGACGAGCAAGAGTAGATTATTTAACATTATTGACTGTGAGATATGCCTGAGATTCTCAAATCTTACTCTGCCAGAACCTATTTCCCACCCTTACCTTCCTGAAGGAGGTCCTTAAAGCAGTGGTTGCCTTGTAAAGCAGTGCTTGGCAAATTTCCTGTACATGTGAGAAGAAAAACCCAGCTCTGTATAATACTGATGGGCATCCAAATCATCATGATGACCAAACATCTGGGGTTTCTTTTTAAGAGTGACTGTGGAATATACTGTAAATATTGCCGTATTTGTCGGATTATAATACAAAGTTTTTTCCAGAGCAAATGCTTATAAACGGGGTCGTCTTATAATCAGACCTCAAATAGGTCTGACTATGAGACTAAGATCCAGATCCCCCGCAGTGATGCAGGGGACCTGGATCCTCCTGTGTTATGCCCCCCCCAACTTACCGGTGCTTCTGAGTCCCCGGTGCTTAGTCTGGGCAGCCTGTAGAGCTCTACACGAATCGCGTAGAGCTCTACAGGCTGCCCGGACTAAGCACCGGGGACTCAGAAGCACCGGTAAGTTTGGAGGAGGGAGGGGGAGGGAGTGTTAAATGGGGGGCATAAGGCATTTCTGGAGGCAGAGTGCTCTGTGAAATGCCTTTTAACCCCCTTAATGCCTCTCTGCCTCCAGAAATGCCTTTTAACCCTCTATACGCCACTCTGCCTCCTGAAATGCCTTATACCTCCCTATATGCCACTCTGCCCCATAATATGCCTTTAACCCCCTAAATGCCAGAGTGGCATATGGGGTATAAGGCAATTCTGGAGGCAGAGTGGCACATAGGGGGTTAAAAGGCATATCATGAGGCACAGTGGCATATAGAGGCTTAAAAGGGGTATCATGGGGCATTTAGAGGGTATAAGGCATTTCTGGGGCAGAGTGGCAAGCCTGGGGACAGATGTGCATAACTGGGGGGGGGTTGAAAAAAAGGAAATAAAAATAAAATATTTTTCTCAATCATAGCTTTTATTAACGAACAATTGTTCACATAGTTTACCTGAATTAACATTTACTGGTAAAACTTTTTTCCTATAGGGTCGTCTTATATTCAGGCTTTTTCTTTTTTTCATAGATTAATATTCAGATTTTGGGGGGTCGTCTTATAATCGAGCAAATACGGTACTAATCTCAGCCTGCAATTTAGGAATTTCACTTTGTTACATATGTGACCATCACAACAATCCTTGAGGGCATCACTAAACCCAACTGCAAAGCACCCAGTCTGCTACACAAACCCAGCCTTAGATACTTGCTGGGAACTAAAAAATGGAGGCTTTTATCTTTTCAAGAATCTTGTTTCTCCTAACTGTTCACTTGATGGTTGCAAACACGTGAGTTTGAAAACAATATTTGTTTTTTACGCTTTCTTTGTCAACACATTGTTTACGGGAAGTTTATATCAAATATTTTATACCTTTCTACGATGGTTTTTCTATGGTCACGGAATGCAGTTTAAAGAGCCAGTAGCTTAATTGATCTGGCAGAAACTGTGTGCTGTGTTAAATCGCTATACTGCCGCAGCATATGTCTGATGCAAACGGAAATATCCCTTATTGTTTCCAAAAACTGTGATTCTGTATAATTTCTGGAAGCACTCAATTATTCAAATAAGAATAAATATTTAGTTTACATTTAAGAGGCAACAAAGTTTTGAAATCTTAACTAGACTTTAGTAAGTAAATTATATTGCAGATTTTCCATCATGGCCATGAAATCATGTTTTATTCTGATTATCTTCTTGTTAACACCCCCCCACACACACGCACAGACTTTATATGTAGATTTGGCTTAACATCACATGTATTCTTAGACACATACACTTTAAATCTTATATAGTTGATCATAACCTTTCTGATCGTATGCCTGGTTGGGATTCTTAGATGTACCATAGAGTTGTGTGAAGAAGTATTTGCCCCTTTCTGATTTCATGCATTTTCATGAAAAATAAATCATCCCCAAAAATCTGGTTACACCATCTTTTGCTTACGATAGTTGTTGATCAGGGAACAGTACACATCATATTAATTACAGCCTGCACGCTAGTTATCTCACTTCATAAAAGAGAGAATTCTCTACACACAGGACAATACCCAAAGTTCTTAAAGTTAAATAACAGCAAAGCACCAAGAACACTGCACACATCCAACCATTGTAACAGTTGCTAAGTGCTGTCGCCTATTACCGGTAACTCAGAAATGGAGGCTCTTACTTTTTACAGAATCTTGATGTTTCAAGTTATTCTTAAGTTCCTCATCCTACGTCCTTTTATGACCAAATCATCTTCAAGACATCTCCGGAATATTTCCAACTACAACTTTACAAATGACTGATGAGCCACATGTGGTGAACCACAATTATATTTAATTAAACATACTTTTGGATCAGCTGCCGATTTTGTGTACTTCCCAATTATTTTCCCCATCTGGCTTTTTCCTTACAAGTTACTTAGTGAATGTTTGTATGGCCAGTTACCCATCCTTGTTTACTTATGCCTCCTTTCCTGAAATTACTTGGAAGCGCATTGTGAACAAGTTCATCCTGAGGAAGGAGAAACACTGTATAAACACTGAATAAAATGTTTATCTATTTCACCATAGGATATCTTATCACAGAGAGCAGTTAAAAGAGCCACTATTTTAACTGATCTTACTGAAACTGCTCACTTTTAAAGGGACTCCCCAGCCATCATATACTCTTTAATGCATATTATAGCTGACTGTACCCTGTTCCCCAGTTGTGTCCACGTAATGTGCAGTATGTAATTTTTGTATACATTTTAGACAGTGTGTATTTTCTGAGAAATTCTAGATTACAATCACATATGGTAAATACTATGCTAATTTAGGTTCTCATTAAATTTGACATTTGCATTTACAGGAAGACAGATTGAACAGAAAATGACCCTAGTGTTAATTCCACAGCTCCATCTGCAACCCATGTTTAACCCCTGATATCAATGAATTACTCATGTCAATGTCCTCTACCATTATTAAGAACAGAACATGACCAGGACAGTGACTAATAGCCTTTCCAGATGTAAAATCATGTCTGATTCTGACATTTACATGTTAAAAATAAACTGTTTTTGCAGATCTGGTTAATACATTATCATTCCAAGTGATGTATTATGTATTCTTACACACGTATATTCTAAATGTTCTTTAATTGATCACACCTTTCTGGTAATAAATCTTTTTACAGGGCAATGATCTCATGTCTAGTTTGGATACTTACATACATTATAGAGTTTTATTGAAAAAAGTATCGTCCCCTTGTCTGACTTTCTGCATTATTGCACACTAAAGTTCTTAGATCTTCTTTTGAAAAAAAAAAAACCCCACAACCTTAGTGATTAAATAACTCAATTCAGATGACATTTGTTGTCAACCCAGGCAGATAGGTGTGTTGGTGCTAGATGGTGCCAACTACTTAGCTTTCCTGTCTCTCATTCAGTCCATAATTATGCTTCCTATTTGTTCCTACAGTAAGTAAAGTGCCAGAAAACAGATGACCAAATACACACACCAGGACACCCAAATACACACACACACACCAGGACAGGCTCTGCCACACCGACACCCAAACACACACACCCAAACACACACCAGGACAGGCTCTGCCACACCGACACCCAAACACACACCAAGACAGGCTCTGCCACACCAACGCCCAAACACACACCAGGACAGGCTCTGCCGCACAGACACCCAAACACACCAGGACAGGCTCTGCCACACTGACCCCCAAACACACACACCAGGACAGGCTCTGCCACACCGACCCCCAAACACACACACCAGGACAGGCTCTGCCACACTGACACCCACATCCGGGATGGGCTAACCTAACATTATTTTTTTTTTAATACTCATTCACAGATACTCATTCATTCACTAATTCAGATATTCATTTACTTATTTACAAATATTAATTCACTCATTCATATACTCCTTCATAGATACTCATTAATTCTCTCATTCACTCATTTACATATGCTCATTCGCATATATTCATTCACTCCCTCATTCAGAGACTCATTAATTCACTCATCCATTTACTCCATTTCCTTCTGTGTTGCTTGTACTCTGTGCGATCAACTTCTTCTGTTGTTCCGCACAGGGTAAGCTGGGTTCCTGTTTCCCTCACATGATTAACTGATTCATTTTTTCTGCTACCTCGTCCCTTTTGCATCTAGTGGCCATACTCATTGACCACCATCATTAATATTTAAATATTGTCTTCCTATTTTACAGGTGAACCTGAATTTAAATACATTGGCAATATGCATGGGAATGAAGCTGTCGGCAGGGAGCTCCTAATTTACTTGGCGCAGTATCTCTGCAATGAATACCAGAAAGGAAATGAAACAATTGTCAACTTAATTCACAATACCCGTATTCACATCATGCCTTCTCTCAATCCTGATGGGTTTGAGAAAGCTGCCCAGCAGGTTTGTATAATAATATGAAATAGCCAGCAGACACATTTGCTCATAAACCATGCTTATAAAATGTGTGATTTGCATTCAAAACCTCTAACCTTGATATTTTCCAATAAAGGATCTGGTATGCTTACGATGCTGAATTTAACAATTTTGTAACCGAATCGATTGCTACATTAAAAACATCATTCTTAGAATGGTTTAATGATCAAATCCGCCCAAGAAATAATGATTTAATCATGTAAAATGGAGTTTTTACGTGTCACAAAATATATTTCATCAAAACGGAAAAAGGTTTTTAAATGTTTCGGTGTTGTGTTTATGTGATAAAATCATAGAGTGGTAGATGACCTAATCAATTAAATAAAAGAAGACTAGTTTATTGGTATATAGTTACCCACATGGTAACTTTTTAATGTGGCTGCATACCATTCAGAAGCATAGCCTGTTTGGGCTCAAATGCTATTAATAGGAGAATATTTTAGCTTGGGGCTACCCTAGACCTCACTCAAGGCAGGACCTCAGCTGCCCATTACCTTTGTGCTTCGTCCTCTCCATTGAGTGTAGTTTGTTTTCCAAAAGCACTCAAAATGGATACAGCATGTGCTGGCTATTAAACTGATAATGTAATACACCATAGCCTATGAGCTTTTCCAAGCAGCAACCGTAAACTTGGAATACGCCTCGCTCATGGGCCCCCAGTTGGCCAATAACTATATTGGGCTTTATTCTAAATGTAACAATATGGTAGATACATCAATTGCTTTTGTGCATCTAATTTTTACTTTTTAATGACTATTGCCAAATGTTATTTTAAAAAATATTTTGTGCCCTGGATAAAAATACAAGTTTATTAATATAGTGTTGTAAAATGTGGTTATATTTATGCACAGAAAATTGACTAAGGGACATTGAAATGCATACAGTTGGTTGCCATATACCGGTAGCTTATCTTTAGTTTACCTGTGTTTTTAGTCTACTTGTGCCCCCTCCTGGTTATAATTAGAAAAACGGCACTGGTCAGTTTGCAAACCATTTATTGCCCAAGCTAGAGATATAGGAACGCATGTCTCGATTATTAGTACATAAAGATGCTATCGTAAAGTCATTTAATGAAATACTTAGTTTCCTGTATAACATGCAGCTTACCGAATTTTCCCATATTTTGTCAGCCTGGAGACATGAAGGACTGGTTCGTCGGTCGAAGCAACGCTCAAGGAATAGACTTGAATAGAAATTTCCCTGATCTTGATCGTATTGTATACATTAATGAGAAGGAAGGAGGCACAAACAATCACTTACTGCAAAACCTGAAGAAGTCTGTTTACCAGAATAATAAGGTTAATATGTTGGGTTAGACAAAAAATGCCTTTACTTGATTGTTTTGTTGTGCACTTTTGTAAACGTTCAGGAACCTTGGAGTGTGGAATTGGAATTTCCATTAATAGCGAGTTGAACAGCCTCAAGTCAATTAATATGCAATGCGGCAAACATTATTACCAGGCAGGTATTGATTAACCACCTACTTTACTGTGCCACAGTAAACGCCGCCACCGAGGAGGTAATGTTCCAGTTACTTGGCCTTGATTAGGGACTTGTTAACCGTTTCAGTGGTGTAAGAGACATTTTGGAGAAGCTCAGTTGGTGAAAGGTTGGTCTGTGTTTTGAACAGTGCTCCCTATAAAGAGTATATGAATCCCCATAATATTTACTTATATGGAACAAAATATCTTTAAAGCTTATGTTACTAACATGTACCCGATATGCTGCCAGGATTTCTGAACACACAGATGCAGTTACTGTTGCATACAGAATCTTAGCGGGAGCGAGCTAGGCATGATTGGACTGCTTCTGCTTGGCAATGCATATATAGATTCTGCAAAATACACATATGTGTGTGGGAAGTGTACTCACATCTCAGGCGTAATTAACATGGTATTAAGGCAGGGCTTGACAAATTTGTTGTGAATCTAGGCGCCAGGTAAAAAAGTTAGGAGCCAGGATTTTTTTAAACTAACAGTTGGTCGGGAGGAATCCGATCATCATCAGCCCACTTACTAAACTCACAGCATCTGACCTGGAAGCACCCTGGACTTTCAGGTCAGTGCTGTTTGTTTTGTTTTTTTATTAATTTTTTTCATTTTTTAACTCTTTCGATGCTGATGTTCCATTGGAGCACAGCATTGACAGATATTTAATCCCCACAAGTTTGTGGGGACAAATGTTAACCCCTGCAATGCCACGAATGTGTCATACACAATTGTGGCATTGAAGGGGTTAACACTGCACTGTCGCTCTCATGGAGCGATCAGGCAGCAGGGGGTGTTGGAGCTGGTCTCCACACTCATGGCAAGACCAAAGAACCCTCTCCCCCTGTCCCTGAAGCTGCCTCTGGCAGCTGGGAAGCAATTGCTGGTCTATAGACCAGCCATTGCAGAGGGAGTCTCTTTGATGACTGCTGTAGGCTTCTATTCCTACAGGAGTCATCAAAGGGCTTGTGGGGGCTCGTTTTTGCTGTTGCTGGTCTGCCTGGGCTTCCAGGCAGACCACCAGCAGCAAAGCCCCCAAAACGGGAATTAACCCCTAAATGCCGCGATCGCGGTATTGAAGGGGTTAACGCTGCGCTGTCGCTCCCATGGAGCGATCAGGCAGCTGGGGGGTGTTGGGTGAGGTCCCCAGACTTGTGTGGGGACCCAATCAACACACAAACCCCTTCCCTGAGACTGCCTGTGGCAGCTGAAAACACGACTGCTGCTTTTCCAGCAACCGCGTTTTCAGCCTACAGGATCACTCCGTGGGAGTGATCTCAGGCTCGGGGGCGGGCTCGGAGTAGCAGCAGCGCCCCCGTGTGGTGACTCAGCCTCTTACATCCACAATTTTTTCTGGATGTAAGAGGCTGACAAAACCTAGGCGCCAGGACAAAATTCTCTGTCGCCATGGCGACCTGGCGCCTGGGATTTGTCGAGCCCTGTATTAAGGCATTTTCCCTGATTACTTTGTAATGTCCATTTAACTCTGTTATGGTAAGAAGCTGTATAATTAAACTACAAGATTCAAGGGAATAAATCAACCCAAAAATATAACCCAGTTGTTCCCCCTGATAAACTTACATTTTTGGTCCTTTTGAGTTGCTAGGATTTTGTAACAATTTGCAGGACAAGAAAAGGTATTTAAGGTTAAGGCAATCATCACATGATCAAATTATGCCAAATAAATAACTTAAAATACAATGAAATTTATTTTCCTATCATTTTCCAGTATATGCCAAACCGAACAAAGTGCTGATTTTGTTTTTGTTAAATTGTGCATACCTATGCAGGTAGCAATATGTAAGGTAGACACACGCAGCACGGGGGGGGGGTGATAATATACATAATCGAGGTATATTTGCTTAATTATGACCCTTCTTGGTACCTACTTTTATGGATTTTAGCACTGATGACCCTTTATAATCATGACACTGGTAGTTGTGGTATTTTTAATAGTTATATAATTGTGTGTTTTCATTTCTTTTCAGCTGGCTCCTGAGACTAGAGCAGTAATTAACTGGATTATGGATATCCCATTTGTGCTGTCTGCAAACCTCCATGGAGGTGATCTTGTTGCCAATTATCCATATGACAAGACTCGTGGTGGTAAGTTCTACAGATTTCATGCCTCCTACCACATTCATCACAAGTCAAGAACAAACAAGCAAGACTAAAAATATGGGATATTTGTTATACCGTATTGGCTCGGATATAGGCCGCCCCCGTATATAGGCCGCACCCTAAAAGTTTGGTGCTTTTTTAAAGAAAAAGTTTTTTTCTTTAAAAAAGCACCAAAAAAAACATGCTGCCACTCTGTCCCCCCCCCCCCCCCGGAGATATGCTGCCCCTGTCCTCCCTCCCCGAGATATGCTACCACTGTCCTCCTCCCCCCCGAGATATACTGCCACTGTCCTCCCCCCCGAGATATACTGCCACTGTCCTCCCTCCCCGCGATCCGCTGCCCTCCCTCCCCGCGATCCGCTGCCCTCCCTCCCCGCGATCCGCTGCCCTCCCTCCCCGCGATCCGCTGCCGCTGTCCTCCCTCCCCGAGATCCGCTGCCGCTGTCCTCCCTCCCCGCGATACGCTGCCGCTGTCCTCCCTCCCCGCGATACGCTGCCCTCCCTCCCCGCGATACGCTGCCCTCCCTCCCCGCGATACGCTGCCGCTGTCCTCCCTCCCCGCGATACGCTGCCGCTGTCCTCCCTCCCCGCGATACGCTGCCGCTGTCCTCCTCTGCCCCCCCTCCTCGACTTACCGGAGCAGACTCCCGGGTGTCTTGCGGCGCCGGCGAGGGACATCTACGCAATACGCGTATGCAACTTCCGGTACCGGAAGTTGCATGCGCGTATTGCGTAAATGTCTCCCGCCAGCCCCGCAAGACACCCGGGAGTCTGCTCCGGTAAGTCGAGGAGGGGGGGGCAGAGGTAAAACGCTTAGATAACCTCCCGTGCCGGTACTCCCCCCCGTGGGAAGTGCTGGCAGGGGAGGCTGTCTGAGCGTATCAGGGAGTAGGATGCAGGTCCCCTGCACCGCTGCGGGGGATCTGTATCTTAACCCCGCTGCCTGCCCGGCGCCCGGGACTGCATGTCCCGGGCGTCGGGCGCTAGACCCCGAATATAGGCCGCACCCCCACTTTAAAAACTTAAAGTGGGGGAAAAAAGTGCGGCCTATATTCGAGCCAATACGGTATATGTAATTCACATGCATGACAGACATGTTAGAAAAAAGGAAATATTTCTGGCATTTTTATACTGTATTCACTACATGATATTGTTATTGACAAAATGCTTCAAAAGACAACATCCCATTCACTATGAGCCATATACCTTTGCTTGGAATGAAGTTTTGCAGCTAATATATTATGAAACACAGGCCTGTTGCTTTATCAGTAAATACAAAATACACTCAGCTACACAATTGACAACTTGGCTTAACTAATTCACATTTCATTTGTGTCCAGTTAGGAAAAACAAATCAAATGTCAAAAAAGGTGCAGATATGTTCCACCTTGTGCTTATTTTTGCAACCAGTAAATATAGTTAAAAAAAACAAAAAAACATTTACCATGTGATGAATTTCCATCAATGTCAAGCAAAGCCATCGAGTCCTCATTTTGCAGCTCTTCAAAAATAATAAACCATAAAGAAATTCTCTAAGTAGAATGACAGTTGATTGAAAATGTTTTCTGATTAAGAATGCAAGAACGCTAAAAAAAATACATATGTTCCCACTCTCTCGTTACTGGCATAAATGAAAATAAAATTAGTAGTACTTTCTAAAAACCACAAGTCTGGCCATGTATCCCAAAAACAGGATTAAAAAAACCTTAAAATTGTTCTTGACTTCACACATATCTAAAGGTGCTTCTCTAAATGCACCTTTATGCATGTCTAACATATTTTTGGGCAGGGATACCTAAATTTCACGTGACACAAATGCAAGCACTGAAACGGAAGAACCGTCTTAAAAGTTTCGGCATTATTTTTATAGGATTTAACCTTCAGAGGAAAAAATAAAATCACAGACCTGCTATGGCTTATCTGCTTACATACTAGATGGTTAAAATTAATGAAATCTGTGATTATGTTTTGTGCAGGCAGTGTTCATGAATACAGTGCATGCCCTGATGACGCCATGTTCCAGTCCTTGGCACGTGCATACTCCTCCTTCAACCCAGCCATGTCAGACCCAAACAGGCTGCCATGCCGCAAGAATGATGACGACAGTAGTTTTGTTGATGGAACAACAAATGGAGCAGCTTGGTACAGTGTCCCAGGAGGTACATTTTTCATACACAACATTTGTAGCTGTAGTATTGGTATGGTCCTTCATTACGATATAGTCACATTGAAAACATTGGAAAAATAGAATAGAAACTGTATCAGTTTTGAAGAATATCAGTTAGTGTAGAAAATTTTGAAGAAAATATATTAACTTGAAAGAGCAAATATATGCAGTAATATATTCAACATATTGCAGTATATACGGTAGTATTACAATATTAATCTTTACTTTTACAAATAGGTATGTCTAGCCGCTGTAATATTGCATGTATTTTGGGGTTCTTCACTTGACAATGGTGGTAGTATATATCTTTCCCCTTCCAAAGCTAAAGGGTCGAAATAGGTCAGAAGTATATAAAATGTGCTAAAGTAAGCATTAGCCTATTAAGAGAACAATTGCATAATGGAGTGTACAGAACATTACACGTGCCCATTGGGGAAACCAGACTTCTTCTCTCTCCACAAACACATTAAAGACAATTGTAGATTAACCACTTTTACTGTTTAAGTATTTTCAGCAGTTTTTAAAATATCGACATAACATACTGTATTTGCACCTACACTACCTGGATTTTATAGATAGTTAGGATCTATTATTGGCCATCATTTTGCTATCTTCAAGTATAAGCCTTTTCTTGATACCTGTCTAAGAAGAAATCAAGACATCAGAATGATTTGTAAGTGTCATACCTCTATGGTTTGACGAACATGTAATCATTCCTGTTGCATATGATTTAGTGCAGTGCCCATTACATGCATTTGTCTCTTCGATGGATCTATGTATTTGGTTCAGGTTTTTGATCCCCATTTCAATGTATTTTTTACAATGAATAACTGTTCACTAGTCTCTACTGTTACAATAAATATATTCCTTTTGTGCAGGTATGCAAGATTTTAACTATCTGAGCAGTAATTGTTTTGAGATAACCGTAGAGCTCAGCTGTGACAAATTCCCACCTGAAGATATGTTAAAGAGTTACTGGGAGCAAAACAAAGACTCGCTTCTGAATTACATACAGCAGGTAAAGGAAAACAATGCTGAATGGTGCATTTGTTTAAAACCCATTGTTTTATTACCTCTCCTACTGGTTGTAATGTATTTATCTCTCCTTTTTATCTTCATGGCTGTTCGCAAATAATCATGCAGTGTCTGACACAGCTGTTTCCTCTAGAGCATCCTCTATCATCACACATGATGTAATGGTGTGGACCTCGATCTAGTAATAGTATTGAATGGTATTAATGTAGCAACTTTTCCCTAACATAAATTTTGATCAGATGCCTTTGTACCATTTAATGATTTCCTAATTATAAGGTGTCATTTTTATATTTTCATTTCAGGTCCATCGTGGTGTAAAAGGATTTGTTAAAGACCATCAGGGCAATCCAATTGCTAATGCCTCTATAACTGTTGATGGAATAGAACATGACATTACCTCTGGTCAGTATTCAAACAGAAACATCATAATAAGACAATAAGCATAATATTCACATACTGGTGTTCTCAGCATGGTTGGGTGCACCACAGGTCTGTTTCGAAAAGAAATCAAGAATTTTATAACCATAAAAAGTTATTTTTAGAAACAAATTCTGGAGCAAAGTTCTAAATATGTCAACAGTTTTTGCTAATTTCCCCCAATTTAGCTCAAGAATTGCATTTAACAATATATTGTGTTTTATGAAGGTAATGTGTATACAAATTAAAATAATATATGTATTAGAAGCTCAAAGCGAAAGCGGGACAAAGTTAGGGATAGGCGGGACAGCGGGACAGAGACACAAAATCGCGACTGTCCCACCCAAATCAGGACAGTTGGGGGGCATGCGTTTCCACTGCTCCAGAGTCCAGTGGTGGCGTGCTTTACACTACTTGATCCCACGCTCAGCATTGTACTTGGTGATCTGAGGCTTGCATGCAGCTGCTCGGCCAACGCACAGTTTTTGTGGTGATATTAATGCCAGTGGAAGTTTGGAACGGTTCAGCTATAGAATCAGCAAAGCGATTTTTACGCATCATGTGCCTCGTTCTGTGACATTACGTGGGTTTCCACTTCGTGGCTGTTGCTGCTGTTCCTAAACGCTTCCACTTTCCAATAATACCACTTACAGTTGACCGTGGAATATCTAGCAGGGATGACATTTCCCTATCACACTACCACACAGTTTTTTCACAAACGTAGACTGCATGGCAAGACGCTTGATTTTATACACCTGTGGCAATGCATCTGATTAAAACACCTGAATTCAATAATTAAGAGTCAAGTCCGAATACTTTTGTCCATATAGTGTATGTTTTCCTTTGGTTAAGTTACAGCTCCTGTTTAGGGGAAACTAATTGATTCTATTTTAAGAAAGGATTTTAGGACAGAAAACATATATGCTAATTTGCCACAAATCCCCACTTGCTTGAGGTAACAGTCCTTTTGTTTAAACCAAATATCTCCAAAAAACCCAACTACACTGTTTGATAGCATAGTTTTAATTTAGGGGGGTAACTAGGGGACATGTGGGATCTGCAGATTATTGATTTTTCACCTTCCTGGGTCAGGGAATAGCCCATGCTCCCCATTGCACATAAAAGTGTGATGGGGGGGTCAACCACCAGGGACGGTGCACCAAATAATGAAAACTGTCTTGTGAAAACCAGGACTATTGGTTGTTGTTGGGAGACCTAGGATTTGAATCCCAAAGAGTGACTGATCCACTTAAAAAGGGGCAATTTGAGTGATAATATGGTTATCATATATTTACAATACCCACTGCAACTGCACTTTCCAAAAGCAAACTCGCGTATTACAGTAAAAACATCATGTACTAAAACTAGCAAATATTATACCAAGGTGAACTCATTTTATTTTAATTAAACATTTAATATCAACAACAATCTATGTGGACATTATAGGAAACAAAGCTTTTAGATAAAGTTCTTCTGGAAATATTTGGAGTAATTTTGCTTCAAAGTTTTATGTATGTGATAGCAGATAGGAATAAACTTTTATGTTTTTTATGTATAATTAGCAAAGGATGGTGATTACTGGAGACTGCTAGCACCAGGAAATTATAAGGTGACCGCTTCAGCTCCTGGATATCTCGCTGTGACAAAGAAAGTAGCCGTTTCTTATAGCCCAGCTGTAAAGGTAAGGATTATGCAATGAAAATATATTTATATAGAATAGGTAACTGCCAGTGTTATTTGCCGGCTATTCCTTGTTCATTAGATACTTCATTTAAGTGAAAAGAAGAATTTTATATATATATAATTAGTATTTTTGCCAAAGCTGTTTATAGTTCATATAACTTACTTAGAGACCATGCCTCTTGTGTATGTTCTAGAGTTACCCGGAGATTTGGCAATTTAGCTGTATTTTATACCACATACCAGTAGGAGGCACTCTTAATTTTCATTTTGATACACAACTGAAGATCGCAATGTCATCTGTGTATTAAATCCCATTATTATATTATAGTGTACATTTTAACAATATAAATATGTGTTTTTTGATTGCTTTGATTGCTGTAACATTAATGGTTTAAGGTTAGTGTAACTGTTACATTTTTTTAACTTTGTTATGGTACCATGGAACACTTCGACTCCCTGTCTTTATTATGAACTGGGTACCCAGATGAGCTTCTCCTGCAAGAAGGTCCTGGATAGCTGTATTATGTATAGTGAAATCTCACCAATTTAACTATGCATTATGCAGTGTCAGCTCAGCTAGTTGAGCAGGATAAACTTCTGTGAAATTTTTCAATTTAAAACAATTCCACAGGACAGTTTGATGGACACTTTGCAGTTATATGGAATGTACTGATTATTAGAGTTGTTCATTCAGATTCCTACAAATTGAAATTTTAACAAAGTTTGACAATTTTGTGAATTAGTACAAATCACTGAAAAGAAGGGGAGAGGTTTTTTTTTTTTTACAAATATTTGTTTACATTTTCTTGGTTCTCTCGCATTCACACACCAGCCTACTCTCTCATTCATGTTCCCTCACACTCTCCCAGAATGTCTCCCTACCTTGTCTGTGGACCACTTCCGTGTCCCTGTATCCTTGCTACAAAGCTCCGCTTCTTATCTTGCATCTTCTTGCTCTTCTGCCTTCTTACTTATTTCTTCAGTCTTCTTCCTCTGCTCTAAAAAGTCTTTGTTCTTCTTTCGCTTCTATGTGGACAACTGGACAGGGACATGACCACCTGGTGCCCTTCCACAAAATGGCAGACCTTCTTGGCAGATCCTCTTCTCCGGGACACACCCTCTCCCTTGGGTGTGAGGGTGTGCCTGAAAGCTCTGCCATTTTGCAGAAGTTTACCAGGAGGTTACTTTATGGAAAAGCCTCTGGGCACACCTGCTCCCCATAACTTCAATTCTTGTTCATGAAGTACATGAAATAACATAGAAACCTGTCGATAGCATTGATTGCGAAACATGGACAGTTACAAAACTCGCAGCACAGGCATGACAAAACACACAATTATTTCCTACTGCATTCAGAACTTCTCAGTACAATGGTACTTTATAGATAAAGACTGCAATGATATTTTCAGTAATATTTGTTTTCCTTACTGTAGGTCGACTTTGATCTGGAGTCTTTATCTGAAAGAAAAGAGGAAGAAAAGGAAGAATTGATTGAGTGGTGGAAGATGATGTCCCAAACATTAAATTTTTGAGATCAGCACAACCTTATGTTAATTATATATTGAGCTGATTTGCGATAATGTGGACTATATATGTAGGAATATGTGTATACAAATAAAGACATATATATATATTATATGTGCTTTTATATGTCACATATTCTTACAGTTAATGGATAATGTGTGATTTTGAACATTCAGCATATGTATACTTTTTCTGTACCAGTTTAGATAGAAACCTGCATTCTCTAGAAAGGTTAGGCTTCCGGCTAGGAAAGTAGGAACAACTTGGCGCAATTAATACTGTGACAAAAACATATTTTCAATTTTATACCTAATATAGGAATTATAAATGAGAGAATTCAAGTCAAAATGCAATATTCCATGTTCAAGCCATGTGTTGTAGGGTGTATAGTAGTTTATATAATAGTAAAGCACAGCTTTTGCCAAAAATATTTTGGCAGTAAATATGTAGAAACAATGTCAATTAAATTTGTCATGGGAGAATTGTATTGCCATTGCTTCTTATTTTCTTAGTTTCATTCATAAACAAATGTGATTTGCATCTTAATGTTTACAGTTTCTGCTAACATTACAATATAGGTCTAATTTTCTAGTCTTGTTCATGCCATGCTGAAAGATGCCAGGAAGGTACAAGAGATTACAAACTGATTCTAATAACGTAATATTCTTCTTCCTTAAATTTGGATGTATTTAGAAGAAAGTTCCAATTTTGGCCCACAAATTAGTCTGTTTACTGTTTAGGTCAATACAGTACTTTTTTAATTTTCTTTGATTTACTAAATTCTATCTTCCAATCACCAACTAGAGTTCTGATGAGGTCTGCAATGGATCTTGTATCATTGTAACATCCTAAAATGCTGCCCAGTTGTCCATGTCAGTAGGGAAGGGGCAGAGAAGGTACAGGACAGGCAACTGATTACATCAAATAGTACTAACTTAGCCACCCTATGCCTCAAATCTCAGGTTGTATGAGGCAAACTTTGAAACGAAATATTTGCAAAACAATTGAACAACACCGAAAAACAAAAGGTACTATAAAGAGACTTTGCAGGAAGCTGGTTCATAAATGGAAATGTGGCGGCTTGGCTGTGCATTGTGGCACAGAATCAGTGTCATCGTTTGGTGGGGCATACAGCTTCCTCTCTAGATATTTTGTAGGCATTCTTAGCATATTCTGGTCAATCCACTGAATTAAGTATGAATTAGTATGATGAATGGCAAACATTTAGGAGCCCATCATAACATAACTGTTGCTTTGTCCTGGTAATAACACGGTTTCCATATTTACAAAAGGCTATTCTAGTGCTAAATGTAGAGCAAGCTGCAAAAACATTGGTTGCTGTAGTAATTGCTCCACATTAAGAACACGCCTGAATTGTACTGCCCCTGTGCCATTGGCAAAATGGAGGAGAGTTACGAAACCCATGACTTGGCCGTTTTAGAAGAGCTATTGTCTAGCAGTTGCTAGAGGGCCATGTATTTCCCAAACAACTGATTTCATGCTGGGTGTTTTAGGCAACGCTGAGCAATTTTTATTACGACTATTTTCACTAATGTGAAATAGTCACCATGGAAACCACTTGAATGTTCCTGTTGATTTATTACTTTGACTAGAATTGCCCTTTTTAATATCACAAACCAAATTAGCAAATGCACCAACTATCTGGTTTAAATTGCCCATCTTCTGTTCTGTGTATTGTGTTGGTGTTTGTATTGTAAAAATAGATATTGCAGCATTACCAGCTAAGCAAATATGTGCATCATGAACCTAATTCTGTTGTATTTACAATTGAAACATAATATCCCAATTCAGGATATCCCATATGCTCTTATTATCTGTCGTTTGAGGAAGCATTGATGAAGGAGAACTGAAAATCAGAACTTGCTGCTTTCCAATTAAAAGTATGCATTTTAAAATATTAATGCAATATCTATAATAACATTTCATCTGAGGCTGCTTATACTCAAATATCACAAGGCCTTGGATCCAGCATAGTGTTGTACTATAACAAGTGGTGATCATCTCAATAACCCATTTACAGTATATTGCTTTACTCCCTTGTATTACTTGCTTTGTCAATAAGCACAAGCAGCAATTAATAAAGAATGAAATAGTGCATGTTTTATGTCATGTTTTCTTTGTCGATTGATTCTTGATATATATTTTATAGAACTGATGCATTCAAACCAGCACCAAGGGAATCAAATAAATGAGTGATGTTTTATGCCACAAACCCTACGTTCTGTCAAAAAGACAGGACTTTGTTCTTGTGATACATTACAACAATATAATCTGATCCAATTTCACCAACCTGCTAAACATGTCACATTTCTGCACCACTAACTTTGGTGCATTGTGGTTATAAAAATGTTTTTGTCTCAATCGTACCTCCACTGTATCACAACTCAACACAGCTGCCTTAATGCATTTGGATTTAGTGGTTGTGCTAATGTGCAGGGTTACATAACATTTATTTACACATCGGCAGCGGGGGAGAGCAAAAATAACAGCAATTTAAAATGCCGAACACATATTAAGTAATTCTGGTAAAGAAGGAGAAGAGGGTGCTGTGAGGAGCGAGACAATAGGATAGGACTGCTCTGGTGCGGATGAGTTGTGAGAGCGAGATGGAGAACTCTTTGTAGATCTTGGTGGAGGGTATTAGGAGGGAAGTTTGAATAGGTAGGTTTTAGTGAGCACTTAAAATTAGTAAGAGAAAATCTAATAGACAGGGGTAGGAAATTCCAGAGAAGTGGTACAGCATGGGTGAAATCCTGAATACACAGGACCGCATTAGTCCCCAATGTATTTTCTGGGAAATATCCTATGCAAAGTTTAGTGATGCACAGATTGATAATATGGCATAGAAACAGAAACACTTTTGCGATACATCTAACATTAACCCCTTAATGACAGCGCCTGTGCATGTACGGGCTCAAAATGCACTGTTTTCAATGGGTTTAGGGACCACCCATTGTCCTTAAGGGGTTAAGTATGAATCCAAAATCACTCAGGGATCCCATTTAATTTGGGAATATTTTGACTAGCTCTTGGCATATTTTTAGTGGCATACTGAATGCGGAAAAACAATACTGCAACACATTTTTTTTTCTTTTACTACTTTAAACCTGTAGTTTGTTTCAAGATAAAATACAGATATTATTATTATTATTATTTTCTATTTCCTTCAAGATTAGGACCCCATCTCCTGGAATATACACTCACTGGCCACTTTATTAGGTACACCTGTTCAATTGCTTGTTAACACAAATAGCTAATCAGCCAATCACATGGCAGCAACTCAATGCGTTACGGCATGTGGACGTGGTCAAGACCTTGCTGAAGTTCAAACCGAGCATCAGAATGGGCAAGAAAGGGGATTTCTTGGCACACTTTGGGCCCCTTAGTACCAATTGAGCATCATTTAAACGCCACAGCCTAAATTAGTATTGTTGCTGACTATGTCCATCCCTTTATGACCGTTGTACCCATATTCTGACGGCTACTTTCAGCAGGATAATGCACCATGTCACAAAGCTCACATCATCTGAAACTGGTTTCTTGAACATGACAATGAGTTCACTGTACTCCAATGGCCTCCACAGTAACCAGATCTCAATCCAATAGAGCACCTTTGGGATGTGGTGGAATGGGAGATTCACATCATGAATGTGCAGCCGACAAATCTGCAGCACCTGTGTGATGCCATCATGTCCATATGGACCAAAATCTCTGATGAGTGTTTCCAGTACCTTGTAGAAAGTATGCCACAAAGAATGAAGGCAAATGGGGGTCCAATCCGGTACTAGCAAGGTGTACCTAATAAAGTGGCCAGTGAGTGTATATCACCCAGCTCTTTGTGAAGCAAATTGCTTTTTAAGTAATCAATGAAAGGTAGGCACTTCAACCATGAATCCAATATATAATTATTCAACAGGATGGATTATACCATTGATTATACCTTTGCAGCAACAATGCTCCAGTGCATAATTATTACTTTTCTGCCAATGGTAAAAGACAGCTACTAATCAATGAGAACAAAAAATAATGTCTATGCCTTTGTGTAGTGACCGAGAGCCTTGGACAAGCTACTGGCACAAACCTTTTACAAATTTTACATTATTGCACTATTTCAGATGAAAATTGAAAACTCCATGACTTCCTCAGAATCCAAACTGTTTCTTTTTTAGACTAGACACCACAAGTAGAAATTTCCACAAAAAGATGCCTGAGGACAGGCAGAGTCACCCGGCCCCCACACCCAACCTAATTTTGGACAATCAGGTGTCATTATTATCAAAGGGATTGTCCTTTGTACCTAACCCCTGTTTGGATAAATGTCCCTGGATTAAGGATATGTATTTATTCGCCAGAAAATTAGCATTACAACATATTTTGAACAAACAAAACAACAAAGGGCTAAATAATTGGGGCTAGATACAAAGGGCTATGATGTCGTACAGACTTTGGTCAAATTATTGGAAGAACAACAACCTCCACTTTCAATTTCTCAGAGTGTTAAAACATTTGTGAAAATTGTTACATGAGAGATCAAGTAGATTACGGTAGACACCCTTACAGGCTTTCCTTTAGAAAGTCCTCATCCATATATGTAAGTGCTTTAACCAATCTTTCACAAACCTCACCTTCTTCACACTAGTGATGCCCTTTTGCTATTATACATTGGCAATTCCCTTGTAATTTCATGAATTGTTACACTATTAATAGTCAGCCAGGTATTGTTTACAATGTTACCTCAGCTCCATTTAACCTGTTAATTAACCCCCGTGGTTTATTTCCTTTCATCCTGCTGTAGATTACCCAATTAACATCTTTGATTTTAAGATCTGCAGCATCAGACATTCTAAAACAAGAACTTTATTGACTTCTAAAAAGCCATTAACAGCTCACATAACAAATGCCAGATATTGAGTTCTTTTGAGGTGAAAAGGAAGAAGACGCCAAGGTCAATATAACCCTGAAGGAACAATGAATCTTTATATTTACTGAACGGAAAATATATGTGATGCTACATTCTTCCAACTGTAATCAATTTCAACCACAATCCCCCCTCCCAGTTTTTTACTCTCCTTTTTTCTTCTTTTTTAAGGGTCAAAGACTTGGATATTGCCTCGATTCTGAAATAAGGTTTACGGTTCATTGAAATGGAAAAGGGTGGGACACCTCCACAGTAAAGCCTTTTTTTCTATAAACTAATGGATACTAGTGATTTGGGCTGGACTGAGGAGGAAACCAATGTCTCCTACATGATATACAATGTATGCACTCCTGCATGCAAACATATGTAAACAGAATTTGTTTAACCCCTTCAGTCCCAGGGGTTTTTGGTACCTCAAATCCCGGAGCAATTTTGCCATTTTGTCGGTATGTCGGTTCAGCGATTATTCCTCTTTCCTGCGACTATTGTTCCAATGTAAACTATATATTGTTTTTTCAAGGGGAGAGTGGGCTTTCTTTTGATACCATAGTTAGAGAATTAGCTGAAAACTTAGGATGAGAAAGTTAGTAAAAACTAGATAAAATTAGAAAAAAAACTAATGTTTTAATATATTTTCCCCTCTGAATCCTCACAAAATTAGGTAAAGTGATGGAAAATCCCCTCCAAGTTTATCAATTCAAGTGTCCTGATTTCTGAAATACCTAATTTATATAGATTTTGCATACTTTCCAAGCACTTATAGGGAGCATACTATAAGGTACATTATTCTTTACAAAAACTGAAGAATTTCTACATTAGGTATGATGGGATTGCAACTCTCATTTTAAACAAATAAACAAAAAATACCCACAAAAGTATATATTTCTGTAAAGCAGACAACCCAGACTATCGTATCAGGGGTATTTGGGCACAGAAATTATTTCCTGCGCTTTTTTTCATAGATTTTTTTGCATTACGTATGTGTTACGGCAGAGAAACTCGGCCAAAGTTGTTATCTTTTTTATATTTTTTTATTTGAGTTTTTGTATTTTTTTTTTTTTTTAAATCAACTGTTATCAGTGCAGTATGTTAGAGGTCCTCTTAGGGACCTCTTGAACATGTTATTAATGCCAGTGAGGCTCACTTATTATTATTTATTGTATTTTAGTGATTTTTTATTGTTGTTTTTCTTTTTTTTTTGTGTTAATTTGTGTTTCAGCATGTGAGAAGAATAAGAAACATTGTTTCTCACTCTCCTCCCTGCACTCCACTGTGATCTCCATGCAAGTCTCCATAGACTTGCATAGAGATGACAGTGTCTGTGATCAGTGCCTCATCGAATGGATCCGATATCCCATCAGGGTCTAGACAGACCCTGCAGGGGATATCCTGTCCTCCGATGATATCAGCAGTGACGCAACCTAGAAGGGAATGCCCGATCGCATGAGTCCAGGCTGTCAAACGAAGGTCATGACGTACCAGTACGTTCATAGGGGACTGAAGGGGTTTAATTACCTTAAGTGGTAAATGGTAACATTTTTACAGTAATGTAGTGTGTAGCTGAAGAGAAATTTGTTTCACACTGTAAGCAGTGCCATACTGAGTTAATGGTTTTAAATGATGCTTATGCTAATCAAGTCAATTTCACCATAGACTTTAAAGGGTAATGTACTACTAGAATAGACAAAATAAGTAGTATAAAATAATGTTTTCAGACAACCATATATTAGACATTTGTATTATTCTAATTCTACCAGAATAATACCCTTATCATACTTCCTGTGGTAAACAATAGAATGGTTCAGTCAGTCCAGCCTGATACTCTGGTTAATTCAAGTCAATGAAGGAAGGGATTTCATTGTTTAAGCATAACCTTTCCCAAAGGATTAGCTCGGTATCAGCAGGAAAAGCAATCCAAAATAGGTCGTTTATAAAACCAATTTTCTTCAATGCAAATCTACATTACTGTATACTAGATTTTCACACTTTAAAAAAAAAAAAAGAAATTCACCACTTTCATGCTTTTATAAGAATCCCCGATAATGAGAAGGGTTCCCAATGAAACAAACAAAAACAAACAATAACATCTCAGAAATTTCATTAAGATTTGTATGCCATTTCGATGCCATTAAAACCTGTTTTGGCACTCTTTCATGAGGTAAAGTACGAAGGTTTTGTCTGGAGGAGGGTAGGGACGATGGTCTTATTGAATATTATGGTTGTGATTGGTGGGTCCAACAGCCTGTGGGGTTTTTTTTCCTTAATTTTTTCTCTGGCCAATCAGAAGTTACAAAGAGAATGGACAAGCATTAGATATATACGTGTGCTGATTTTTGACATTTCATTACCAGCCACAGATTGATGGCTGATGAGTGTTAGATTGAGTTTACATTGACGCTCATCTAGCTATCTACCACACTTCAAGTGTCAAGTAGCTTAGTGCAGAAAATTTACTGTGATGTGATGATTTGAGGAAGCTGTACAACTAAAGTTCATTTTATTGGTCTACTGGGACTGCAGCAGGTGGTTTTTTTCTTTCTTTTTATGTAATAATTGAATTACAATTCATTGTCACCCACACTCTATCATACTCCTTCTCACTCTCTCTCAATGTCTCCAAACCTTCTCTGTGTCTCCACAGCTCAACTTGTTTACAGGAGGTGCAGCTGCAGTACTTTTTTTTTCTTTTGAAGACTATATTAAAGTTCAAAGTTCATCTTTTATTGGGGCTGCACTGGAGTTCTGTTTCAACACAAGTAGAGGACTTACATGTGGGCTACTTTTGGAGCTGATAATATTCTCACCACATAATCATGTTCAACAATATACCAAATTGTTTTGAAAATAACACAAATATTAATTTTCACAAAGCCTGCTGCCTTAGTTTAGATGATGGCAATTTACGTTACTCCAGAATGTTATGAAGAGTGATAAGATGAATTGCAATCAATTCCAAAGTCCCTCTTTGCCATGAAAATTAACTTAATCCCAAAACAACATTTCCACTGCATTTCAGCCCTTCCCCAAAAGGGCTAGCTGACATCATCTCAGTGATTCTCTCGTTAACACAGGTGAGAGTGTAGATGTGGAGAAGACTGGAGATCACTCTGTTATGCTGACTGAGTTACAATAACAGACTGGAGGCTTTAAAAAGAGGTTGGTGCATGAAATCATTGTTCTTCCTCTGTTAACCATGGTTACCTCCAAAGAAACATGTACTGTCATCACTGCTTTGCACAAAAAGGTTTTCACGGGCAATGATATTGCTGCTAGTAAGATTGCACCTAAATCAACCAATTATCGGATCATCAAGAACTTCAACTAGAGAGGTTCAATTGTTGTGAAGAATGCGTCAGGGTGTCCAAAAAAGTCCAGCAAGTGCCAGTACCGTCCCCTAAAGTGAATTCAGCTGCGGATTGGGGCGCCACCAGTGCAGAGCTTGCTCAGGAATGGCATCAGGCAGGTGTGAGTGCATCTGCACACTCAGTGAGGCAAAGACTTTTGGAGGATGGCCTGGTGCCAGGAAGAGCAGCAAAGAAGCCACTTCTCTCCAGGAAAAACATCAGGGACAGACTGATATTCTGCAAAAGGTACAAGTATTAGACTGCTGAAGACCGTGGTAAAATACTTTCCTCTGATTAATTTCCTTCCGATTGTTTGGGGCATCTGGAAAAATCTTAACCAGAAAAGACAAGGTGAGCACTACCATCAGTCCTGTGTCTTGCCAAAAAAAAATCTAAATTTTGGGTCCACGGCCAGGAAACTCATCAGACCTTAATCCCATTGGGAACTTGTGGTCAATCCTCAAGAGGCGAGTGGACAAACAAAGACCCACAAATTTTGACAAACTCCAAGCATTGATTATGCAAGAATCGGCTGCCATCAGTCAGGATGTGGCCCAGAAGTTAATTGACATCATGCCAGGGCAGATTGCAGAGGTCTTGAAAAACAATGGTCAACACTGCAAATTTTATTTGCATAAACTTAACGTAATTGTCAATAAAAGCATTTGACAAACAAAATGGTACGTGCTGTGTAGCTTGTGATTTATAAATTACTTCCTTCCTATTACTCTGTATAGCTATAATGACTTCCTTTATATATACTGCTAAACATACTTTTTTGCTCCTACGTTTCTGCTTATGAGAAGGGCACAAAAAACTCATTTATATATTTATATATTCAAGGATGTTGGTACCATTAACAAATTTTAATGCTATATCTGCAGTAAATCTTGGGAATGACAGTATTGAAATAAATTTGAGGGTGGGTCATTACAAACATGCCAACTTACACATAGACATTACAGTGAAGCAAACCTATAGATTTTAAGGTGTCTCAGGTATTAGGAAGAAGTACTTATAAACTTAAAAAGTCTAAACAAATGCTACCAAATACCATTCATTTAATTAAGGACTAGGATGGATGAACTCACCATAGATCAGTTTTAAGCTCAGGAAAACTACTGGGTTAGTTTGCAAATCTTCAATTGTTTAGATAGGATTAGTAATTTTTGTAGAGTATTATTAATTATAAGAGAGTATCTTTGTCAGCACGCACAAACATGACATGTCTTGTTGAGAATGCTCATTTAAACATAGATCTCTGGTACACATCCATTGCATATAGTGGAAGAACCTGTTGCACCTCTGCATAGTACTATGCTGATGTCTACACAATGGGGCATTTTCTAGAGTCACTGCTGGTGCAACCTGGTGCCCAGTCACCCCAGCCAGCTGCCAGACTCATCTAACACTCCAACTAATATAATAACATTTATTTTCACTCTTTCTGTATCATACTTTCAATAGTGAAATTGATCACAAAAGAAGACAATGCCCCATCATATGTCCAATAACATTAAAAAACAGTTTTTGCAGGTATTGCTTCATGCCAAGTGGTAACAAATGGAGACTTACATTTGTATTTTACGATAGGTTCAAATAAATAGCTTTCTATCAACCAGCCTACATTATGTTTCTAATTTAAAGATAAACTTATTTTGACGAGGGACACTCAAGCCGTCATATACATTTTAAAGCATATGACAGCAGAGTAGTCCCTTTAAGTTTTTGTGGTTTCCACTTGCTAACGCAATCCCCCTATGTATTTGTCCATTGATCTGCCGTGCAGGACATGTGTTTAGCGGAACACATCTGCTGCCATGTAGTATACGTCAGCACTGGCTTAGCAGCTTTCCGGGAGGTCGTCTAAAGAACCCCCCCCCCCCCCATGTACATGCTTAGAAAAAACTAAGCTTCTTAATTTACCTTCAGTGTCAAGAAAGGACTCACAGAGTACTTTAATATGCATTCTTTATTGATGAGGTAGCCTTTAATAGATTTTTGAATGGATACTTTGACGAAGACCGAGGAAAGTGGCATCAGCTACTCTGCTGATAAAACACTTTTATAGCTAAATCTGCATCAGAGACTGCTAACTGCCTAAATCCATCCATAGACATCATTCTTTAATTTTTATCATTATAAAGAAATTTGTCTTTTGCTAAGTTTTGTCTTTTTTCTGGGAAACTTTCATTGTCATGTGATACAAAGGTAAGCACTGTTTGTTGCCGTAGATGTGAACAAATGACAAATATGCTAAAGCTTATTTGCTAAAAGGTAAATGTCCACTTTTTTCCCATTGGTGGGATAGCTATTTTTTAAGTAGTGTACCTAGTAGATATGTGCGAATGGGCCAAAAATGATTCGGACAAATTTTTCGGTTGGTTTTTGGCCCATTCGTTTTGTCAACAAATTATGTTCCATGCCCATTCGGTTCAGCCAAAAAGTTTTAATTCGGGAACGAAATTCGTTGTGCACATTCATACTCACTCTCTCACACTCACAACTCTCGTTCTTGCTCACTTTTTTTTCTCACGCTACCTAATGTTTCCCTACCTTCTCTGCTGACCAATTCAGCATCTTCTTCATCTTCTATCTTTTATCTTCTTCCTTTTCCTTCAATCGTTTATATTTTCGATCTACTATCTTAGTCCGCATCTCCGTGTACATAACCCGATGGAAATTCCGCCAAAATTGTGGTACTTCTGGTGACACCCTCTCCTCAATCCTCCAATTGTTTTTTTTACAAACAACATGGGCAGACTAGATGGGCCGAATGGTTGTCATTGTTCTGGTTTTTATTACACTTTTTGGGCTATATCTACATATTACTGATATACAAAACTGCCACTAGATAGCGCTATAACCTCTTCAATAATAACATCAATTTTACACAACAGCTAATGAAACAGAAAAACTACTGTTCAGAGAAAGTGCCAATTTCGAACAATAAACAAGAGGGATTTAAAATAATAGAACTTGGTGTATCATGGGGAGTTAACTAAATTCCTGTATCTTGAAGCAATTTTGTGGCAAAGTGAGCTAATAAAAATTAACTATTAAGCCAGAACAGGAGAGAGAAACTGATGTAATAATTTAGGATTTACAATTAGTACCAAAATTCCTGAAATGTAAAGCAAATAGATATGAAATACATCTTTGTGTTCTATTCTTTGCTGATTTTCATAGTAGATTGCTACCTGGGAACGTCCTAGGGTTGGCCGTCCAGAGCCCCCGGGCCCTACCCCTCTGTTGGGAGGTGTGTCGTGAGTATGGAAGATCTGGGTGTATTGTGTAACCGGAGACTCCAGATAAAACCTGGCAAGTAAAGGAGAGATTTTGAATGATATTGTCTTTGCCTCTAGTCCAGCTAGAGAGTCATATGTGTTACTCAGCATTTGTCAGACCTTAGTCTGCATGAAAAATCAACGAGCAAGTGGGCAGCCTAGGCCTACGCAACGACGAGCCTAAATTTGGCAGCCTGCTACCTTTTGTTTCAGATTTATTTTTTTAAACTCTCTCTTTGTGCATCTGCATGGTAATCCAATCTTTGTATTAAAAGGCTGGAATGCAAATAATTTATTGCAATACTATTGTTTTAATAAGATCTGTTGTCTCTATATTTATGTTTTAGTAATAGTTTAATTATGTTAATTAATAAAAAAAAAAATCAGGACCTGTTTTAATAATTGACTGGTATGCTTTAGTATGAATAAGCCATTCTTAGACAGCATCCATAGCAACAATTTAGAAATGATGGTTTCATATTTTACAACCTGACTTAAAATACATGCAGAGTCAGTAAATTGTTCATTCATTATACCGAATTATCTTGGGAATTGTGAGAGGTAAGTAGGGGCCATTCGTACTCGGGATTCAGGAAATGCTTAGTTGTGTTTGCAGTATTCACTTCTGGGTCAGGTATTTCCTGACGGCTGTTTACTTTAAATTCCAGGAAATACTTCCTCTTTAGTCATATTTGCTTATATTTTAATGAAAGCATCCTCCACTTGTTAAAATTGCCGGAAAGGAAAAACAGAATGTGAATTTCCAGACTATGTAAGGAAAAGTTAAGAAAAATAGTTGGCTTTGATATACAGTGTATGGCTTGCATTTTTTTACACACTAATGTGTACAAGGTCAACGAGATGTTTTGACAACTCATTTGTTTGCTAGGAGGTCCTATAAAGCCATACAAACTTAATTGAAACTGGTCTCAACATGTATACTAAAATAGAAGTGTGATAAACTTTGAAATATATACCCTCTAGTTGACTGCTCTCCTAAGGATTATTAATATTGGCCAGAAATGCTTTTGACTTGATAAAGGGAGGACTCCCGAAAGCTCGTCTATTGTTTATTTTTTTTTTTTAATACTGTTAGTCCAATAAAAGAGGTATTACAAGATTCTGCAACATCCTGTTATTTTGCATTCAGAATATTGGCCAGCAATTTAATTGCTAGGTATGAACAATGACAAAAAACAGTGGAAGATGGTCAATAAAAAGGCAGACTATTGGCAAACAGTTGTTGGGGCAATTATATTATGCTGCACACATTTTGCCTCTCTACTAATCGGCGCTCCAGAAAAAGCAATTTTTCTGTATATTGAGAGGTCTGGCAATGGTAGAGTGCATACAACGTTCAGGTATTTGCATCCCAAGAGAATGCCAAGAGAAGACACACTGACATTTAGCTATATTGAGTTAACATTTTGATAAAATGCCAAAATTCCAGTCTATGTCACATGCAATTTCCTTGTAATATGGCCCTTATTGGTCCTGACTTCTTAAGATAATATCCTTCCTGTGGGCTAATGTTGGGAACTGAGTTAGTTCTGAAAAAACTCCAATGTATAGTAAAGAAAATACGGTAATTAGTCACTGTGAATTCCCGGGTATAGTGTGCAGTGCATTCCATCCTCATGTAGCCTCTAGTTATGTGGACTAGAAAAGAAAACATTTGTCACTCATATGTGTCCTGTATAAGTGTTGGGACACAAACACATCTTTCTAAGTTGAATAAATGATATTATTACTACAGCAATGTACCGTGAGAAACTCACATGCAATTAGAATAGAATAGGAGAATGCATTTGCATGAGGACAATCCTCAGTATATGACATTTTAATATAAGATGGTTTAAGTAAAGGTGGATGTATTTTTGTTCTTTTTTTTGCTTTAATCACTGTTATGAATGCATGGCTAACATGGTTAGTGGCAGCCTAAAATTAGCTTCCAACTACAATGGGGTCACAATTGAAGCAGGATGGCAAATACTGAAGACTTTGGGGTTTATTCACTAAAGATACAGTTATCAGGATAGTTTTAGGAGATGGGCTGTGGTTTCTCCTACAAGTCTCTACAATGTGAGGGAATAAGATGGCCCTGTATAATGTATAATTCAATATGTAAGGCGTCTTCGAGGAAATCTCACTAAACTAAACTATTATACAGTGCCAGTCAAGCTCTTCCTCCAGTAGGAGCGTACTGGGTTTGGACCTTCATAATGTATAATGAAGTCAAGGAGTTAAAACCACCACTATCCTGACAACTCTTCCATTAGTGAATAGGCCCCTGTACTGCATGTACAACAGGACCGTAACCTTGAACTACTCCGCGGCAATGTCCTTGTAAAGTTATTTTCACCATGTTCAATCCTAAAATATAGTAGAATATTCATATCATTCAATTATATGGTTCTATTTATTATTTACTAATGTTACGATTATTTAACTGGTTTTCTAGAAGGTTAATGTGCATTATAAAACTTTCAAAGATCATTAGTGATCCACAAGAAAAGATGCAATATTTTAACTTGAACGCAGATCAGACCTGCTCCTATAGGAAGTAAGATGTTTAACATGCAAAATGAAATGATTACCCAACCAGTAAAATTACCTTTTGCTCATAATCCTGATCAAGCCAAGTATATGGTTATATCATGGCATATGGTAGTGATTTATAAATTAAGTCTAACATATTATCTGTAATTAGTTACCACAGAGACAAGAGTTCTTTTTTTAAATAGAAATAATGATATTGACTGCTTTACTAGAATACAGAACACAACCACATAGTTAAAGATACAGATCACAAAATAAAATGATGAAAACCTTCTAAACAGTGAGGCGAATGAGTCTTCGCTCTCCTGAATCCAGTAAACAATAAAATAAAAACTTAGTGACTGAAATATGCTGTTCTAGACAAATTTCCAGCCAAAATTAGATCTGTGTCTGAATGTACAGCCAGCGGTAGAAGATGATAGGGATCATTTTTCCAAATTTATTGGATAAAATAACAATCAAGATATCTAAGCTTTTAGCATTCATTCATCAAATAAAACCAATAAAGAGGATATTATAGTCATAAATTAATTGCAGATATATGAAATATATTTAATCAACGTTCTGAGCTAGAATGAAGTGAGCCATGTCCTTTGATCATGTGCCTATACCATGAGACTATCTCCCAGTATCTGGATTTGGCTGCTAATCAATACATCAACTTGATTCATGTGAACTTTTAAAGACGAAAAGAGAATACAAACCTCTTAAAGGAGAACAGTCACCGTCACACCTTTTAGCATTACAAAATTATTAACACTATCTATAGTTGACAACGTCCAGAAATAAGGCACGTCTGGGAGAGAAAGGGGCACAGTGGGGTTATCCCTCCTTAACAGGGACACTTGGAAGGTACACAGTGTGGTGCCGACCCGCCAATGTAAATGTGTTTTTTTTTTAATCAATGGTTAATCTATTGTAAACACTAATTGTTAACACTAATCTAATTGTATTACAGTATTACATTATTTTATTTAGATCACCGAGCTGTGTTAGTATTTTTGAAAACTTACACATCCATTTAAAATAAACCAAATACATTGGTGAATGCAGTAACCATAAACTGATCACATTACAGACATCCAGATCAGATAATATAAACTAATGGAGCAATTAAATATTCTTTATAAATGCAATGCCAGAAAATAACATTCATAAATATAGCTAAGAGACAAAGATACCAAGGAGATTAAAGTTAAATTATAATTATAGCAGTATCCCCCCTTATGGCAAGCAAACTCAATATAATAAAAATATGCTTTTTATGTTATTTTGTATATAGGAATCCATTTTAGGGCTAATACAGTGAACCAGTGCAACAAGGAGAGAGTGATCTATTCATAGATAAAGAAATATACCCGAGGTCTGCCGCCACCACAGAACTCGTCCTTTAATGCCCAATGTAAACAAATGACAGAAGATGAGGAATTCTACCACATCGTACATTTTGCCCCCTTGGTCTATCTGGCACATTGCCCCTCTGTCTGTTATCTTTGATGTGCATCTCCTTTTAATTGACTACACAGATTACAGTACCTTTGATTCCTTATTGTGTCGCATAATGATATTTATCTCGCGAGTTACATGTGAATAGTAGTTTTTATTGTTACTTGCAATGGAGAATATAAATAAATGAACAAATTCTCAACAAGAAAAAACCTGAATAGTTTGTTGGCACATCTTTTCATATTTGAATACCAGACCATGCCATATATTACACCATTTTTGTAATTGGAAAATAAAGACATCTTAAAGCTACACTTAAGATGTCAAAGAGAAACCAAACCATGAAACTGATTTAAGTACCCTAAGGTCAGTTGCTGGATCTCAGTAAAATGTGTATGGCCACAACATTATTTAATTCAGCATGACAAATGTGTCACTTTATGACAATCAACAATTTCTTTACTCCTCCCAAGTCTCCTTGGGAAGATATCTGTTTCTTTTCCCTAACATTTCCCATTCTTCAGTTACAACTACCGGTATTCTGATGGCAAAAACATCCCAACTTTATGTCTCCCATCAGAATTCCCTTAGTATTCTATACCACTATAACAAATCTACATGTATATTGCAAGTATGATGCAGACACATTCTTTATATTACTGTTATGATAAATAATACATTATATACTATTTGCTTCATCGAGAAGAGTTAACTTGACATCAACATTAAAACAAATATTTTATGTTTTTCAGTGAAAGGAGTGGTCCAGGTCTGCACAGTGGTCAAAAGAGACATATGTACTGTATACGGAGCCCATGTGTGCATTAAACCCGTTGAACTGCAAACAAGAGATTCAAGAAGCCATCCACTTATTGGTTAGTCAATAGTTGCATTGGATACAGTGAACAATTTGATGGCATTGTGTAATTAAGATTTTTGATAACAAGCCAGTGATGTAATTCAGCTTATGTAAAGCTTGCTTTTGTTACTACTATGGAGATATATCATATAGCACACCCCTGTGTTCTAAAACACCCAAAAACCAAACAAAAAAGACTGCTTTAGAATGTAATACTGTTGCAAAGGGGGCAGAAGTATTTATAGTCTGTGATGTATTTTAGTAGGCCAGTTCAGCATTAATATTTAGTTAGTCCATGACTTGACATATATATATATATAAAAATGAAAACAGTGGAAATGAATGTCTCTTACTGTGAGCAAAATGTCCTTTGCTTGTGAATTTGATGGACTAGGCATTTGCTTTATATTTCCATTAAGAAGACAAAACAATAAGTTAGTTGCAAGACAATAAAATAAAAATGTAAAAGAAACAAACAAAAACATTAGAGGAACGGTAATCTTTTTTCCATCATATTCTTGTATGACTTAGATTGAGGTGATTCATTTTGTTTTAGAAAAAACGTATAATTACATAAAACGAACAGAAAATGTAAAATAGAATGTTGATAAAATATTTTGTGTAAAAATGGTTAAAAGAAAAAAACATAAAAACATGTAAAAAAATTGTTGTTCAAGCTTAAATATTTTGCTTTTACAAATGTTCTTTTTTACATTAAGAATGCAAGAATACATCCTAACCAGGAAAAGGACATACATACTGATACATGATACCCCTGAATCAGCCAAATCTCTATGGGAGGTATAACTTTTTCTTATAATACTGCATAATCTGTATAAAAATTACCTACCTATAACAAATATAAAAATATATGTAACTATGAATGCAACTTTTACATATGTTTTGTTTTCAAGTAAACCGTCCACACATGTGATTCCAGTGTATTCCATAGAGCCCAATTAGAAAGCTTGTCCGCATCTAAAATCATCTGCTCTGAAATTCCATGGTAAAGCCAAAGCCCTTTATTAGTTAGTTATTCGCACACCAAGATCTGAATATATCTCTAGACATGCATGAACTTTATAGCAGTAGAAGATAAAATCCTCCCTAATGCGGACTGATATGGTCCAAAAGCAAATATTTGGGATGTTTTAAGCAATAAATCATTCTTTTCGGCATGTTGATTTCAGATATATTACACTGAACCTTGGATTTTTATACAGAATTGTGTCTGTCAGTACTTAGAATGCTATTTACAATAAAAAGCAACTTTAAAAAAGTTTGCCTCTTACGGCAAAACAATAATGTATACATGATAAAAACTAAGAGGTAACAGACTACAATTCATTATTAACGTTAAAGTACACCTGACTAATATTTTTAAGTTCTTAGTGTCTGGGTGGCCTCTGAATGAGAAACACAGACAAGTATCTGTTTTTAACATCATATATACTTTAAAAAGTGCCAACATGGTTATGAGCAGAGATGAGCCTAGAGTTACTGGGTCCAGGATTACTTTGGCACCCCTAGGGCCACTAGTCCCCATGCAAACCTAGTTCTAATGTACAAATTAACATACACAATCTAAGCATACAATTTAAAACCATGCACTAACACACCCACACGCTAACACCATACACTATAACACCATACACGTATACATACACTCACTTTAACACCCACACGCTAGTGCCAAACATTAACACACTCACTCTAACACCATACACAATAAAACATATTCATTAATGCCATATACTAAAACACACACATATGTGTGGAATTCATCTCAGTATCTGTCACCTATCTAAGTCAGAGGAGAAAAACGCTAATAACATCAAGTTGTATACCTTGCCCAGGAAGCTCAATGCCAAAGTGGCAGATAGAGGCCAGGAGATATCAGACAACTATATAAAATAATAATCAAGTTTAAGTAAAATAGCATACATTCCATGGTAGGGATGAATCTACTAAACAAGGAGTTTAGACAAGCTAAGGTTGGTACAAGGAGAGGGAAGTCATACAAGTTGGAGTCAGAGTACAGAGAGAAAAGCCTTGCAAGCCAAAATTTGGTACACAGCAGTCAAATCAGAGTACAGGAACAAAGGACTAAAGCCAGAACACAGGACCACACCAGGGTGATTAGCAGCAGAAGTTCTGGAGTTTTAAATTCTGCCCCACTCTAAAAGAATGCCCCTAGCACCGAGTCATAGGCATACCCCCTGGCTCATACTGAGCACGTCCCTAGCTGGGCCTGCCCACTCCTGTGTGTCATACCCCTAGGAGGAATGGTGTCTGTGAACAGTTCAATGTGGCAATAGTATCAATGGTGAGGTGGAAGAATTTTGGCTTGTGTTTTATCAAAAACATGTTGAAATTCCAAATACGTGGCAAGGTAATAAGGAATATTTAACAGGCAAAATAACTGTAGGATGAGGCAAGTTGCATTTGAAAAGGTAGGACCGCAGGATTAGATGTCCCCTGACTTCCAGTAAGAAGCCATATTATGAGTCTGTAGCCAAGGGAAGGACAGTATAATGGGACTTTTGGGAGAGAATACAACAAAGAATGACAGTTTCTTGATGAAGAAATCCTACCCGGCAGAGCGGGGACGTCTGTTATGAGATAGTGCAACCAAAACCCATCGATGACTGACTCTGCAATAGGAGGAAATACAGTAGAACGTGGAATCTTAGTCTTGGCACCAAATGTAAAGTCAATGAATAAACCAGCAGCTCCCGAATCCAACATGGCTGTGTTAGAAATGCAAACATTATTCCATGTGAGAGTTTTGCCCGACAGTAGCAAGATGATGTATCCCACTTTAGGTTTTTCAGAGAAGAACTGCGAGGGGACGCACAGCTGTCCGATCAGCAGCTGTAGGACTGGTTGGGGAGATCACAATCCCCCTCTAACTGGCCCAACATTAGGGAGCGCGAGGTCTGTCACTTTAGACCTCGGCTTCCGTGCTCCCCAATCACTACGCGCTGGCAAATGATGCCGTCATACCCCCGCGCTCTGCATCAATAGCCTGCACATAGTGATGAGGGAGCACTAAAGCAGAGGCCTGGGGTGACAGACCTTGCGCTCCAAAAATTGAATGGAAGGTGGAGGATGGAAAATGAGAAAGGTAAGAGATGGGGAGAAAGGGGTGTTAGGGCAGTGTGTATGTGTGTGTGTGTATGGGCAGGTGTGTATATGAGCAGTGTAGGTATTTGTGTGTTTGTAAGAACGGTATGTGTATGTGCATGTGTAAAGGCAGTGTGTGTGGGCAGGGTATGTGTATACGCATGTTTATGGGCAGGTGTGTGTAAAGGCAGTGTATATGGACAGTCGTGTGTAAGGGCAGAGGTATGTGTATATGCGTGTTTATGGGCAGGTGTGTGTAAAGGCAGAGATGTGTAAGGGAAGTGTATGTGTGTAAATATCTGTTTATGGGCAGGTGTGTTTAAGGACAGTGTATGTGTATATGTGTGTTTATAGATAGGTGTGTGTAAAGGCAGTGTGTGTGGGCAGGGTATGTGTATATGTGCGTTTATAGACAGGTGTGTGTAAAGGCTGTTGACTGCACTAACCATGATGCTCAGCCAGCATCATGGAAGCAGTATGTCTGGCTGAGCCTCATGTGAACTGTAGTTAACAGCAGATGATATGACAGGTGAATTTAAACTCCCACTATGCCTAGTCATGTGGACACCTGGCTGGCTGAGTATCATGGGAATTGTATTTCACATCTAACATCTATTGTTAACTGCAATAAGGGCAGCCTCTGTAAAAAAAAAATGGCTGGAGGGGCACAACTTTCCATTCTTGCCTCAGGCGCAAAAGGAGCTAGCTATGGCTCTGGGAAGCTAAAATTCGTACTGTGCGTCATACAAATACTCTCTGCTTCCCTAGTAAGGGAAGGACATTCTCTGACGCTTGCTCACCGTCTGTGGTAGTGGTGCTAGCAGGCAGCAGCCTCCCGGGACCTGATAGATGAGTTGTGACACAAATGTCATATCGAAATACAGGATTCACTATAATAATAGAAACAGCAAAAATAGGAAAACTTTTTTCTAAAACATACTCACTTACACTTACACATACACACTCTACCACCACACTTACGGTTTCACTTACCTTCCAAGTGCATCTTGCAGGGTCATTTATGTGACCCTGCTAAATCCTCAGTGACCAGATGCACTATGAACTATGGTGGGAGAGAAACACAAAAGTATAATGAAGGCTGACATGAACTTAACTAAACGAACAAGCAAAAGAATAAAGCTGTTGCTTACATTTATTGTATGACAGACATGAATGAGATCATACATCCCAAAAGTAAAAACATAAGTTTTCCTTATTCCCTTACTTGAAAGAACAAGCAATGGTGATTTAAAGTTAGTTATTGGCCAAAATCCCTCTAAAGTACTTCTATTAAACCTAAACTTTATGTATCTAATTTGCAAAAACAAAATACAGTAGACGTCGTTTAATTCAAGCACCTTTTCCATATTTAATGCCCTTGTGCCATCTGTGGTTCATTTGAGGCTATGGCTCACATTCTGACAGCTCAGAAATCAATACTCAGAAAATACGAGTCATCATTTTTTAAAAACAGACATGCTTACCATGTACAAATACGTTGAAAAGATTTAAGTAGAGGAGAAGAGTAAAATTGGACACCTGGAAAAAACCTTATGCCAGAAACATAAGAATGGGCAAACATAAATTAAGCTGTTTATGATATGTATCCTGTGGTAAAAAAGTTCACCCATAATTTTGCCTGTTTTATTATACTAAATGAAGTGGTATCGATGTAGTATACACAATTTAAAGACAATAGGGTGCTGGTGAACAATAGACCATTAGTAATATATTTGATAGCAAAATATCAGAAGTCTTGGCTGCCGTTTCATGATCACAGGCTGAGAACCAGTGAGGAAATGCAGATGTAGCCTGCTATCAATGGCAACATCTTTTGTAAATGACAGGAAAATATTAAAAAGAGCCAAAGCTGGAAATAATCACTTCAAATGCAACAGGATGAAAAATGTTAAATATTATAAACTACAAGGGATGGGTAATACAATACAATGGAGGCAGATATTCCATATCAAAATAATTTAATGTTTAATTTATGTATTTTTTTTTCCAACCAACCTTTAAATATTTCCCACATAGGTTAAGGAAATCATTGATTGATGAAAAACTAAACAATGTATGTCTTCATATTAGTTGGAAGGCTTCTCTGTAGTGTTGTAAAACATTCAAATATATAACATACCACATCATCCATAGTGATAAGATTTTGTAATCTAGCTGTTACTAATTAAAGTACCCATTTACTGAATACACATCATGGGAACCATAATCCACAATATTTGGAGTTTGGTTCTGATATAGGGGTTTATTCACTAAAGGGCTTGCAGAAGAGTTTAACTTCCTATTATCAATATGCATTTTGAAGTGAAAATCCCAAAGAGCTTTGCCAGCAGAAGGGGTTGAGTTGGTCTTATATAAAATACCTAAATCAAGAATCATGAGAGTTTTAGGAAGTCGTCAATATTACATATACATTATACAGGGCCAGCTCAGTCTTTGTGGCGGGAGACGCTCACTGGGTATTCCCTTGATATTGCATGGTGATATCAGGGAAATTACCGTATTTGCTCGATTATAAGACGACCCTGATTATAAGACGACCCCCCAAAATCTGAATATTAACTTAGGAAAAAAAAAGAAAAAGCCTGAATATAAGACGACCCCAAAGGAAAAAAGTTTTACCAGTAAATGTTAATTCATGTAAACTATTTTTTTTAATAAAAGCTATGATTGAGAAAAATATTTTTGTTTTTATTTCCTTGTATTTTCCAACCTGCCCCCCAGTTACGCACATCTGCCCCCAGGCTTGCCACACCAATATGGCACTGTGGCCCATGATATGCCTTTTAACCCTCTATATGCCACTGTGCCCCATGGTATGCCTTTTGACCCCCTATGTGCCACTCTGCCTCCAGAGATGCCTTATACCCCTATATCCCGTTCTGGCATTTAGGGGGTTAAAATGCATATTATGGGGCAGAGTGGCATATAGGGAGGTATAAGGCATTCCAGGAGGCAGAGTGGCATTAAGGGAGTTAAAAGGCATTGTATAGAGCACTCTGCCTCCAGAAATGCCTTATACCCATATATGCCACTCTGGCATTTAGGGGGTTAAAAGGCATATTATGGGGCAGAGTGGCATATAGGGAGGTATAAGGCATTTCAGGAGGCAGAGTGCTCTATTAAATGCCCCCTTAACGCCACTCCAGAAATGCCCTATGCCCCCATTTAACACACACACACACACACACACACACCCTATACCCCCATTTAACTAACACACACACACACTCTCTCTCTCTCCCCCCCCTCTCTCACCCCCTTCCCCCTCTCTCACCCCTCTCTCCCCTCTCAGCCCTCTCTTACCGGTGCTTCCAGCCGGGGCAGCGGGTTGACGTTGCCTTCTGCTGCAGCCGGAAGGAGGTGGAGTTGGCAGCGGGGGTTTGTATGCGTCCGTCGCGTATGCTTTCCCCGGCTGTCCCCGGCTGAAGATCTACGCGACGGACACAGACAACCCCCGCTGCTAGCCACACCTCCTTCCGGCTGCAGCGGACGTTGTCTACGCGGATAGACGTCAACCCGCTGCCCCGGCAATACAGCAGGAAGCACCGGTAAGTGTGTGTATGATGGGGGGGGGGTGAGACAGGAGGATCCAGGTCCCCTGCAGCGGTGCGGGGGATCTGGATCTTAGTCTCCTAATCAGACCTCAAATAGAAGACGACCCCGATTAGAAGACGAGGGGTATTTTTCAGAGCATTTGCTCTGAAAAAAACCTCGTCTTATAATCGAGCAAATACGGTACATTTCCAACTCTCCCACGGACGCCCCCGTTGGTAAATAGACCCCCAAAAAGTCTAATTTCATTCTTGTTTTCTTTGAGCCTCATTATACATGCTATATCATGCATTATAAGCAATATCTATTGCTTATTTCACCCTATGTATTTGCCTTTCCACTCAGCTTCCCATCTTGTCTTACTTTGTTTCTCCCAATTGGACCTTTTTCCTGTTGAATAGCCAAGATTGTGTCTGTGCAAGAAACATGACTGATATTGGACCTGGTAGGTCCAATGGGGTAGTATGGCTGATATTCGACCCGGTAGGTACCAAGAGGGTAGTATTAATTAGGAATAGGTGATACACAAAGAGTACAGTGCTATGGAAGATCAAACACTTTAAATTAAGTGAGGAAATGGCAATTTTGAAAACTTTTAGCATAACTAATATATTTATCAAAATTACCTATAGTTTCTGCTCTTGAAGATAGTTTTAAAGTTTACCTGCAGAAAGCTGAGATATGGTCACACTAGCATCTCGATTTTCAGACGTTATTCTCTCTTCCCTGTCCTCCTAACAAAACAAAAAAGGAAAAGGTGAAGTATGTAATATAAAACTGATTAGTACACCAACAGCATTCACTTCTCATTTCGAAAATAATCAAAAAGGGATGTTAAAACAGGAGGCCCAAGATGACATATGCTTGACCGAAGAAAAACCACAATCCGCTGACTGCTAATAGATAATAGATAATCCAGTCTGGTGTAATGGTAAAGTTATTTTGGAAAAATCCCAGAGCTGGAGCGTTTTAGACATCATAAAATTAACTCTATGCTTCTCATGAAATATCATCAATTTTGAGGAAGATTCAAATATATTTTCCACCACAGTTGCATTAGGATTTTAGATTGAAATGCCTAAATATAAAAAGAGACTCTTTTAAAGAAAGAAATAGATATCAAGAATAAAAAATGATGCATGTTAAATGACTTTTCTTTTCAAATTAGATTTCTATTTTCTGTCATTTAAAAATTGCAATTCTCCATCAAATTTTGTGGTTCATTTTACTAAATTCCCTTAAAAATTGTTAGTTCTATTCCACTTTAATGGTTCTAATAACTACAATTCCCATAGATTTGAAAATAATTTAAACTAACAATGTATGAGTAATTCTATACAAAAGCTTAATCATTGTTTGTATCATCATGAAAGGTTTCTTTACACTGGGCACCATCATGAAAAGGTTTCTTTACACTGAGCACCATCGTCAAAGGTTTCTTTACACTGGGCACCATCTTGAAAGGTTTCTTTACACTGAGCATCACCGTGAAAGGTTTCTTTACACTGGGCACCATCATGAAAGGTTTCTTTACACTGGGCACCATCTTGAAAGGTTTCTTTACACTGAGCATCACCGTGAAAGGTTTCTTTACACTGGGCACCATCATGAAAGGTTTCTTTACACTGAGCATCATCTTGAAAGGTTTCTTTACACTGAGCATCACCGTGAAAGGTTTCTTTACACTAGGCACCATCATGAAAAGGTTTCTTTACACTGGGCACCATCATGAAAGGTTTCTTTACACTGGGCACCATCATGAAAGGTTTCTTTACACTAGGCACCATCATGAAAGGTTTCTTTACACTAGGCACCATCATGAAAGGTTTCTTTACACTGAGCATCATCTTGAAAGGTTTCTTTACACTGAGCATCACCGTGAAAGGTTTCTTTACACTAGGCACCATCATGAAAGGTTTCTTTACACTGGGCACCATCATGAAAGGTTTCTTTACACTGGGCACCATCATGAAAGGTTTCTTTACACTGAGCATCATCTTGAAAGGTTTCTTTACACTGAGCATCACTGTGAAAGGTTTCTTTACACTGGGCACCATCTTGAAAGGTTTCTTTACACTGAGCATCACCGTGAAAGGTTTCTTTACACTGGGCACCATCATGAAAGGTTTCTTTACACTGGGCACCATCATGAAAGGTTTCTTTACACTGGGCACCATCATGAAAGGTTTCTTTACACTGAGCACCATCATGAAAGGTTTCTTTACACTGAGCATCATCTTGAAAGGTTTCTTTACACTGAGCATCACCGTGAAAGGTTTCTTTACACTAGGCACCATCTTGAAAGGTTTCTTTACGCTGGGCATCATCATAAATGCTTTCACTTGGAATAATATTCAAGTTGAGAATGTTACTACCTCAGGATATATACACCATTTATAAAAAGTACAGGCACTTTCTTTTTCCACCTTTGTCAGCCACGTCTTTGTTTTTCCTGATCCTCTCATGTAGCTGGTATCATATGTGTCCAGAAATGACTGCAAAGAGTTGAATAGCTTCTGTTGTTGCAGTTCCAAATATTAGATGAGATGCAGTCATTTCTGACCTGGCTGGATGGAAAAAAACTGCATTTTGGCGAATGCTACAGTATGTATATTGGACAAAAGTGGTAATAATTCAGTAGGTAGTTTATGACAAATGGATATAAATATTTGGTGGGACATTGGCTGAAAATATCAGAATTTCTATGGTGCATTCACAGACATTAAAATGACAAAAAAGGAGAAATATTATACCCACAATAAGCATAAAAAGAAAGTTACAAATATAAAAGAAAAATCCCTACTAGAAAATCAATTCATGTTCTCTTTACTATTTTAAGCCGTATAGTGGTAATGAAAGTAGAAACATCTGAATCTTTTAACTTTCTCTTAAGGGAATCAAGATCCTGCCAACTTATCGAGCAGAATACTTTTAGGTTCCAAGGTAAACAACCTCATCAGCTGAACAATCAGAAAACCGTGGGCAATGCTGCAGCCTCTCCTTTAACTGGTTCTGCTTCACAGATGTATGGGCAGGTTGCAGATTGCCTGGGCACATTAGGCTTTTACATTTGGCTAACCCTCCGAGTACCCCTTTTTAAAGAAAGGCCAATTAATTTAATGGTATTAGAGAGATCTGATGCCATATATATCTTGGCTCATTCAGAGCAGCTGTAGGAGGGATCATAAATATTTTTCTTAGTATGGGGTAGGCTCACAGATTCAAAGTGAAAATGTCAAAATGCTCCATTTACACTGCACTTTATGCTCCACGAATGATACATCCATACTGCATTTTAATGACTGGGGAATGCTAAAGATTTATTAAGGAAAAGATTAAGGGGAAAATGTTTCTTTCAATGCCAAGTCATTTATGGAAGCCAGGATGTTTCCTGAACTTAATATAATTTCATATTTTAACATGAACAGCTATTGGTATAATCAGGCTTGATTTAAGAAGAACAATAGTTTACCAGCATTCAAATCTAAACCTGCAAATATATACATTTAGTAATCATGGGGCTTTAAAGCTGTATTTTGGCCCAAACACACAAGCTTACTTGACATAGTGTATAGAATACCATATCTGTGATAAGAAATAAGGTAGCCTTTATATGTATTATTCAATTAACTTTTAATGAGGAACTCAAACCAAGATGAGGGTAAATGACTTGCCTCCTCCAGGAAAAACTGGAAAAACAGTTTGTAAGCACTAAGAGGATGAAGGCTACAAAGCAAATATGCTGGTGTCTGGACTCAATCACAATTTACTTGGTGTCAGTGCTGGTAATTTCCTTGTCTTTATTTGTCAAATATGGCTGTTTCCCTAATTCTCCAAATAAAGTCCAGGGAAGGTCATCTTCACAGTAATTAGTAGACTTGTGCTCGTTCCTGAAGACATGAAGAAGAGAAGATAGCGGCAGTAAAACGTAGACGAAGACACACAACATGAAGAATCTTCGTGATCGTCTTTGTCTACTAATTTCCCTGGTCCCTTCCCCATCTAGCCTACCCTGCAGGTGACCAATAGGCTCACTTGCATGGCCTTTTTAACTCCTGACAGCATACCTATGGATTTTCGCTAGGTTAATCCATAGGTTAAAGGGCCGTGCAAGCGACCAACAGGCTCACTTGCACCCTTAAGTCCGTACGAATGACCAATAAAGTCGCTTGTACGGACATTTAACTGATAGAGCAGGGAGACCAGTGGTCTCTCCCGGGCAAGTTACGGCACCAGGAGTTTAAAAGTCTGTACGAGTGACTCTATTGGTTGCCAGCAGGGGGCTCGTCATTGGTTGATGGCAGACGAGCCCCCTGTTGGCGACCAATAGAGTTGCTCATACGGACATTTAAACAACTGGAGCCAGAGCTGCTGCGGTACGCATTAACCCCTTATGCAAAACCGGAAAAAACAAAGAAAAATGAACACGAAGAATATCCATGAATATTCGCCCAAAGAGAAGACAGGAACGGGCGAATATTCGTGAATTTTTTGCCGAAGATGAGCACGAAGACGAAGACCCCCCTGGTGCCCAAGCCTAGTAATTAGTCCCTCATGAGGATGTTTATGGCTTAATAGTCTATCATTTTTCATGAATCTTTTTCATACATTTTCATAAAAACGTTCCATGTCGATTTTTCCTTCGTTAGGAAATTATAACCTTGTCATTTGTCCTTGAAGTGCCTTCCTATGATTAGTGAGTGTTAAATTATAGGTTAGCAATTTTGCTGATATGTTACTGAATTTAATCCTTCAGGTATAATTGTATTTCTGATTGGAACACTCTTATCTTTCTATGACTTAAAATGTTAGAGTTCTTTATAGGACGTTGAGGGTCTGTTCATTAGCATAGAATGTCACATCTGATAATGTCAAAACTATAATTAACTGACAGATCCCTAAATCAGAATTGAGCATTAAAATATTTAGCATATACTTAGGATGACATGTCCTTGACTGGTTTTTGTTCCTTGCCAAACAGTATTCAATGTAATTAATACTGGGCTGCGAAGAACAATTTATACCATTAAGTTAAATATACATATATGCAGACATAATAAAAATATTTTATTACATATCCTGAATCAATAATCTAACTATAAGACAAAACATTAACTGTTCTTTATAGCAAATAGTTTTTATGAATATGTATGTAAGAACAGCAGCGATGTATGTTATGGTCTGAAAATGTTTTTTTTTGCAGTTTTAACCAAACAATTTAACAATATAATGACATGTAAATAGCTGTTAATTAGATCGTGTTGTGCAGGGCAAAACCTGTTTTTCTTAGAAGCACAGTATTTACCATGTGGTGGTCAACAGTAAACAGTAATGTACTATAACATATATACTGTATATAACCATACGAGGGAACTTCTGGGCTCCAGCTACCCGGAGCCTTCCCTTGCGGGATGCGGCCAGGACTGCCCACTGATGTCAGCGGGCGGTCCCGTGACATTGGTGGGAGTTCCCATATAATATATAATATATTTAACACATAATATAACCATACACATCATAATTAAACATATGCTTAGTCTCACTATGTATCTGGAAGGGAGAACGGCGTAAGTAATATTGGTGACATTTAACCGTATATTTTTCCTACTTCTAAAGTATTCAAGACAGCTGCAATAATACATGGATATATCCCTGCTTATAAATTATATTTTAGGTTCAAAAGTTCTAGTTTTCCTGCTTTACAGAGATTTTTTAAAATAAATAGAGCTTCAGGTACAATTATTTAAACCAAGTTCTTTTCTCATAAGATTTTTTATATATGAAAATGTCTTATAATTACTCAAATAATGAAAGATATCAGCATAATGCTTTGTAAGCTTGTTTAATTTGGCAATACCACAGTGTCTTGTTTTCAAATTGGTACAATGAATGGAATTAATAAAGATATAAGATAATTAACATTTCACATAGTTAGTCTGTATGATAAGTGCAGACTGAGACATGTTATGAACCAAGCATTCTATATAAATTAGTAGTGCAACTACTTTCCAATACAAGTTTCCATCCAACAAACAACAAGACCATGGACCTGAGTAAATGCAGTGGGAAAAACAATGCTGTAACAGAAACTACCAAAGCATGGCGTATTAAGTAATTATGTCATAGCTGTTGGTGGCACCGATTTGCATTGTTTGTGGCAGTGCTCACAACTCCCTGGAGCATAGTGCTGGCCTACTGTAGGGAGCTGAACATTCCCTTGATACACATTACACCCAAGCTGGCGATCTTGGGGTTTGTCAGAGGTGATTATAGGGGTAACCGTGGCCAACTATGTGTTATGGCGGTGGCCAGAAGGACAGTCCTCCATCAGTGGACAACAACATCCACAACCTTGGCACTGTTATAGACCAAAATGATGTTTAGAATAAGAATGGACTGGCTAGCCTAAACAAAAAAAATCTATCATCAGTGGTAGGGGTTCATAAAGCACTGGATGTGTCAGGAACCAGATCCATACAGACAACTGTAAAGACCCAGAGCACCCAAAGATTGTGTTCAGGAGTTACGGTGCAGTAGCGGAGTTGGAGGGCCTGGTGCAGGGCGACAACACTCTCCCGATGGGCATCTAGGGTTGTGCAGCCACATACCAGCGCCCTGACATAGCAGCAGATGATGACAGAACCTGGAGATATCCTGCAGGCACCCTGGAGCAGGCATGAGACATAGCACTGGAATCATGTGCAGGATGCTGCAGGCTGAGAGTATGGAAGAGTATAGGAGAAACATAGCAAGCAAGGGTGACAGAGCAAAGAGCATAACCAGACAAGATATACATGATACAGGGCACAACAAGGAACAAGACAAGGAATACTCAAGATCCGACATGAACAGGACAGGACACCCCTCTACCGGGGATTACAAGACAGGACACCCCTCTACCGGGGATTACAAAACAGGACACCCCTCTACGGGGATTACAAAACAGGACACCCCTCTACGGGGATTACAAAACAGGACACCCCTCTACGGGGGAATACAAAACAGGACACCCCTCCACCGGGGATAAAAAACAGGACACCCCTCTACCGGGGATTCAAGACAGGTCAACAAAGCACAGAGCTGACAAGACTGATCAGGCAACTCATGACAAGAATACACAAAAACCATAGGACCAAACAGGACTAGCCTATGACTACAAGATAACAATTGGAGATTCCATCACATCTTATGGCCATAGTATGCTAAACCCACCACTACGCCAAAGTACTCCAATTTACGGTGGGTCCTAACACTAAACCCTGCATACAGAGGTACTAAACAAACCATACAGGAAATCTAAACACATATCAGAGAGATATACCTGTAGACTGCAGACTGAGACAAACAGAACACACGGGTGGGGCACACCTTATACAGGAAACAGAGCTGAAGCAAAGAGCAAGACTGGAATCAAGGAATCAGAGATTCAGGACAGAACATACAGGAATCCAGAAATGGACCACAAGACAGGGAAACAAAAGGCATGCAGCTCCACAGCCTGGGAAGAGCGTGACAGGATGGCACCAAAAACCAGATTAGAGAGACTTTTAAACAAACTTCTTGGTACTGCTCCAGATTGTTGCTCCACAATAATCATATGTTTACCCTATGCATGTTTAAATTTCCTCACTGTATTCGACTCTATTACTTCTGCTGGGAGGCTCTTCCACTTACCTATCACCCTCTCAGTAAAATAACATTTCCTTATGTTACACCTACAGTAAGTCTCTCACCCCTCTAGTTTTAGTTTATAACCTCTTGTTCTATCAGTTCTCTTCCTTCAAAATAAACTTCCCTTATGTCGTTTGTTAAATCCCTTTATGTATTTAAATGTATCTATTACATCAAACAAAAATATCCAGAATTCAATGCAACTTTTGACTTTCTGGGTGTCCATGCTTTTCATTAGTAAAAAAAAGCACTTGTCTTCTAGAAGGTACCTAATATGAATGGGAGCAATGCTACAGAACTGTAAGAGGTATATGGTTCTATTCTATTTTTGCAGATCTTTACTGATTATTATTATTATCTAGGTATGCATTCTTAAGTATATTCACTGGTAGTAATTTCCCCAGAATTGGATAACTTCTGGCTAAAATATACAGTTACTAAAACAAAAAGAAATCTACAGTCAATCAAAATGGTTATGTAGTTATTAAATTTAAGATACACAAAATTCAGAAGGCCCTCAAGATCTTGAATTTGAACCCTATGATGTAGATCATGAATTACAATGGAGATAATCACAAAGCCTGAAATTTGTGATAAGCTGGACCAAGGAAGACATTAAAAATATGATGGTGCTACAAACAAATAATAATAATAATAATAATTGGCATGTACCAGGGTTTTTGTTTAAAGCTTTAAACAATTATGTATACAACAAAGCAAATATAATATAATATCAACATTCATTCTCCAATGAAAAACATTGCTTTTAGGAAGTATTTTAGACATTTAATTTAGGAAGTATTTTTATGTAAAACCTCAGTATGTAGCTTTGCATGTATGGTTTGCCTCACTAATACTTGCATTGCCTGGAAATTATATGCTCTGACAGTGACCATTTTAACTCTTGACTGAAGCCCACTACTTGTTCCAATGTGGAGTGACCCATGTGGACTTATTTCAAGAACTTTTAAAATGTATCTACCCTGATAAAGTAAACACACGCCAAAATATGTTTATATCACACAAAAGAATAAGCATAATTAATTATACAACTATGATATAAATGATTGATCTCAGTTTCTGTGACATACCAGTGAAATGATCAATGTCCTAGCGTTTCCCCAAGTACAAATGTCCTAGATAGCTTTAAATTTAGTAATCATCCTTACTTATCTTGTAAGGAAGTATAGTGGATAAAGGAAATATATTTTTTAAGGTGCCGCACAATCAGTGATTTAAGGAATTGACCTCCCAAAGTAACATTCTGCTTGTTTCCCTTTGCAAACGAAGTCATCATGTTGCTTTACTAACACGATAGCTTCTATTCTGACTCAGCATTTTAAGGAAAAAAAGAGGAAAAAATGACAGGTCTGTTGAATAAATTGAAGCTAGTCCCCTTGTTATATAATAAAACCCTGTAAGAGATCTTTAAAATGTACTATTCTGTAATGACTGTGGAATACCAGCTAAATGTACCTTTGAATGAGCATTTCTATATAAGAACTGAATGTTCTGTCACAAGAGGTGTGTGGGTGTTATTTTCACACAATTCATATTTTTAAGGTATAACAGAGGATGAAAAATATGTTGCTTCAGCGGAAGCAAATGGTTGAAATCGGTTATGCAAGGTTTGGATTGGTCTGCATGGAATGGATTTAGGGCACCATATGTATCATTAGCATTTTGTTATTAACAGCAGTCCATATTTTATGACTGTGGCATATTTGTTAACACTTTTGATGCTATGTGGATGATCTATAACTATACTGAAAATAGCCCCATATATTTTATTGTGTGGTCGAGCTCATGTACCCATACCCCACACCAGGGGTATACCTAGACTTCACAAGCAACATGTCCCACACTGCCACCTGTGCCCCCAAACAGCGTGTCTGTGCCATCTGTTCCCCCAAACATATATGTGCCATGTTTGCCCCCCAAGCAGCTTATCTCTGCCATCCTTGTCCCCTAAACAGGCTGCCTGTGCCATCTCTGCTCCTAAACAGCCTGCCTGTGCAATCTTTACCCCATATATAACCTACATGTGCCACCTTTGCCCCTGAACAGCCTGTGCCATCTCTGTCCCTGAAACCACCTGCCTCTGACACCCCTCCTTTTAAACAGCCTGCCCATCCCATTTCTTCCCCTTAACAGTCATTCACTCACTTATACAGTCATTCACCCATTCTCTCTCAAAGAGCATTTCTTCACTCTGCAGAGTGTTTATGTTTTTCTGGTTAACAGACTACCGTACTATCATGCTACACAGATGCCTGCAGAGGTCAGCCCTGAACCTTTCCCTCTAGGAGTGAAAGTAGTGAGGACATGTGTACACCTGGTGGTACTGCCTGCAATGATGCAATGTTTGATTCATTAATCCTAAGAAACAAAATGAGGCATTGGTGTCCATTTAGTGGTTTTAGATCATGCCCCTGAAATTTAAGTTTACAAAATTATTTCACAATGGCCTCTGTTGTCGCAGATATTAAATTGTTCTCTTGTACTATTTTATATATGCACCTTAACTAATAATACAATGAACTTTAGCCTGTTTTATCAGACCATTGTATATTTACTGCTCCATACTGATGGTTTATAAGCTAAGAAAAGTTGAGTGAAAGAGTTTCATTCTTGTTACGGTTGCCAACGTTATTTGAGCTGTCCAGGGCCGGACTGGGACTGAAAAGCAGCCCTGGAAAAATTTGGAGACCAGCCCCATATAGTTTATCTCACGGTGAAGCTCTTATACCCACATGCACCCCTTATACACACCCGACTCACACTATTCGCCATTCTTTTTATCTCATTATTTGTATTAAAATGCCAGAAAGCAAAAGTGTTAAAAGGCCCTAATAAATGAAATACATTACACATAATGGGATCAAAACATTTACTACTGCGAACATTTTTAGATGAAAGAGTTCCATTTTATTCAGTGGAACAAAACAGTGATCACATTATTCTTCACGATATTCTGGTAAGAAACTTTTATTTCTTTATTAATTCATGTATACTATTTTTTTCCATATTTAATAAATATGATTGAGACATGTTTGGTTTTTATTTCCTTTCATTTGACAACCTACCCCCGAGTTATGCACCTCTGCCCCCTGATATGCCTTCTAACCCCCTATATGCCACTCTGCCTCCAGAAATGCCTTATACCCCCCATATGCCACTCTGCCTCCCTGATATGCCTCAACCCTCCTATATGCCCCTCTGCCCCGTGATATGCCTTTTAACCCCCTTTTTGCCACTCCACCTCCAGATATGCCTTTTGACCCCCTATATGTCACTCTGCATCCAGAAATGCCTTATACCCCCTATATGCCACTCTGTCCCATGATATGCCTTCTAACCTCCTATATGCCACTAGGGGGTTAAAAGGCATATCATGGGACAGAGTGGCATATAGGGGGGTATAAGGCATTTCTGGAGGCAGAGTGGCATAAAGGGGGTTAAAAGGCATATCATGGGGCACTCTGCCTACAGAAAAGCCTTATGCCCCCTATATGCCACTCTCCCTCCCCAATATGCTTAATACCCTCCTATATGCCCCTCTGCCCCATGACATCCCTTTTAACTCCCTTTATGCCACTCTGCCTCCAGATATGCCTTTTGACCCCCTATATGTCACTCTGCATCCAGAAATGCCTTATACCCCTATATGCAACTCTGGCATATAGGGGGTTAAAAGGCATATCATGGGACAGAGTGGCATATAGGGGGGTATAAGGCATTTCTGGAGGCAGAGTGGCATATAGGGGGACACACTTACATACACACACATGCCGATTTTTTTTGTTTTTAACAAATACAAAAAACATACAGTACAAAAAATACATTATTTTACTCACCTTCTACTTCTCTTGACTTCCTGGTAGCTGCACACTGATCTCCTCTATGCTGACAGGATGCCACTGACCTGACATCCGGTGCTGCAGCAGTCTGAGCGCGAGGGGGCGGAGCTTCCACCTCACGCTGCTCCCATCACTATGCAGCCATCAGACTGCTGGGAATGTAATCTAAACGGCCGGTGCGTGCTGATGCCGCCGGCCGGAGCTACTTTAACACTTTTTTTTTATTTATATGGTAAGCTGGATCGGCTTGCCATATAAAGTAAAAAAAAAAGTATTAAAGCAGAGGCGGCCGCCGGCATCAGCACGCACCGGCCGTTCAGATTACATTCCCAGCAATCTGATGGCTGCATAGTGATGGGAGCAGCGTGAGGGGTGAAAGGTCAGTGCGAGGGGGCGGAGCTTTCACCCCTCACACTGCTCCCATCACTAGACGGCCATCGCACACGGCTGCTGGGTGCTGATGCCGGCCGCTTTGATTAGATTTCGGGCAGCCTGGGGGGCAGCTCAGCGGCTGTCTTCATGGCTGCCCAGCCCACGGACCTTCCGGCCCACCGGGAAATTTCCCGGTATCCCGGTGGGCCAGTCCGGCCCTGGAGCTGTCTCCTAGACACTCTTTGCGGGGCTTGGTTTGGGGCGGTAGAATTGTTAGGGTGTGTGGCCTTGGGTGTGGTTTTAGTGGGGACAATTTTTGGTTTAGTACAGAGAAATGCAAGGAGAGAAACGAGAGAGAGAGAAAGGAAAAAATAAATGAAGGGTGAAGAGAGATGAGTGAAGAAAGATGAGAGAGACAAATAGACAAAGAAAAGAACAGAGACATTAGATGAATAGAGGAGAAAAGAGAAGGATGAACAGAGGAGAGAAATAAAATAAATGAGAGGAGATGAGAGTGAAAGAGGATAAAGGATAGAGACAAAAAAAGAGAGAAGATATAGGGGAGAGAGAAGAAAGAAAGGAGTGAAATGAAAGAAAAAAGACAGAGAAAGATGGAAAAGGGAGAAAGGCGACAAAAGAGACTGGATAAGCATAAAGTGAGAGATGAAATATATAAACAAAGAGAGAAGGAGATCAGGAGAAGAGTGATGAAAGAGAAAGTAGCAAAAACAAGAAAACCTCTTTACAGGTTGGGTGTGATGTCATTTGGACCTCCTAGCAACTGTATGTCATGTTCCACCCTTCGCAGCCTGGAATACACACAACCTTGTGCTGCTCGTTTCCTTTAGCAACCACTAGTGGACACCCTTCCCACTCTGAAGCACCCAAACCTGATTTCCATGTTCAGCTGCACTCTGTTACCTGATCAGCCTGCCTATACAAACCTGCCCAGCCCTTCAGTCAGGGCCTTTGCATTGAAGATGGTGGACCGTTTTGCTCTGGCCCTATGTACCTGATTCCTGACTTGCTATTTGGCTTCCGGAGTACCTGATCCTCACTTGTTCCTGCTTTGAGCCCTGCCAAGTGGGCTTACCTGCCTTGTGCCCCACTCAGAGGGCTACCTTTCATGCGTCCCACTCAGAGGGCCACCTGTCGTGCGCCCCACTCAGAGGGTTACCTGCCGTGCGCCCCACTCAGAAGGCTACCTGCCGTGTGCCCCACTCAGAGTGCTACCTGGCATGCATCCCATCCAGAGGGCTACCTGCCGCGCGCCCCATCCAGAGGGCTACATGCCTACAGACTTACCACCTGTATTTGTTGTCAATATCATTGTCTGCAATACAGATTATATCACCGTATTTTGCCTGTGGGTTGCTTCTTGCGCCTGTCTGTAACAATCCCCAAGTCATCATGCTTCGTGGGGTAGAGACAGAACCCCTGGTAACCCCTGCACCTGGGCTCCTATCAGATCTGTTTACCCAGTTCGTGACACTGTATCAGAAATATAGAAAATATACCTATTACAGCCTTAAAATGAGAAAACCCTTATTTATAACAGACTAGAAGAGCTAAACTTAATTTGGCAGCTTTAACTAGATGTAGCGTAGCACAGATACTAACATGGTAAACAATGTGTTTCCATCGTATCCCCTGCTAGCAGCTCTACAGTATAACATAATACATGTTAATGGCTGGCAGATGACCATCTGTGAAATCAGTATGTTCCCTTAGGTTAAGAAAGAGGCCATTTAGGGTTTGTTCTTAAAATTAACTATATTACTACAATGCTGAACTATGTACTATAAAATGGAAATTACGGTACTTATGCTGCTAGAATAGTCTTGAATCAATTAGTTTTTTTCATAAATCAATAAAATATCACATCTATCTTAAAAGAAGGCTATTACTTTGGTGGGAGTCAGTGATGTTTTTGTGATGCCTTGTGATGATTTTATTTAAAGCACAGGAATTATATGTTGAATGAAATGTATTAAATGATCCTTTTCCTGGGAGTTAGTAAAAAAAAAACCAAACAAAGTAACTTTCTAATAGGGGAAATTAAATGAATGGAAAGGAACATTTTGAGCTTGATCTAACATTGGACTGTTTTTTTTACTTTTGACAACAACCCACAGTCCTAGAATTTCTTGTATGGGAACCCAAAACCTCTAATTTCTGAAGATATGATTTCAACATTGTTTTTTTTTCCATTGCAATCTATGGGTGGACTGGTGTTTAATTACTTATAATAGATTAACCTTTGACAATTAAATCCAGTATGAGATTTGTCAAGAGGTGACAATATTGTGCATGTGGCCAACTTAATGAAGCTGAAATATGTATTTATAGTAATCAATACAGCAGCTGAATATTTTGCCATCAAGGCAGCATTTCCCTTTTCTGATCAATTATTAATAATGTTAATCTATGACAGTTAGGCTACTGTGATAATAATAAAAACAAACAGAAAGTTTATTAAACAGCAGTTTTCTAAATGAATTGATTAAATGAATGTATCACTGTAAATCAGAAACACCCTAACTTTAAAATGACCTTGCAAAGTGCGTTCACATGAAAGGTTCTTTGTTGGAATTCATTTTGGTGAGAAGTTAATGAACTCATTTAGATGCAGAGAGCATCCTTTTCCTATAAAGTACATGTGAGTCAAAGCACATGGAGTACATTGATTTTTGAATGGATGGTAACAGTGTAGGCAGTAAAATATTTGTCTATGGCATTATGGTGCCAAAAACCTGTTCATAGCATCACAGCAAAGACAAATTATTTTCTACATACTAAACCTGGCAAACTAGCCACACTTTGTTACTATATTCTTAGATTTATTCGTTTGTTGTAATTTTAGGAGTTCTGTTTCCATATGATGGACAAGAAAACTTAGAATGTCATGTCAGATTAGAACCATTCAATTTATATAATCTGTCCATTTTCCTGATGTAAAGACTCAGACCTTAATCAGTCATTGCTCTTGCCTTACGCCTATACCATGCTTATTCACTCACTGTATTAGACTCTACCACTATTGCTGGAAGGCTGCTCTGTTTATCTGTTACCCTCTCAGTAAAGTAAAAGTTATTTCCCTTCTGTTTCTATTAAACGTATCTATAGGAGTGGTCCTCTTATGGGGAATACACAGCCTAGGTATCATCTGCTCCTTTCTTCAAGCAGACTGCTGGGACTTTTCTCTTATCCATTTGTAACTTTGTGATTAGCACTGTAGTAATGTCATAAGGTTCAGCAATGGTAGCATTTCAGACATACTAAACAACTCAATGGAAAAGAACATTATTTCTTACGTTTTATGTTGTGATGCTCCTTGACTCTGCTGTTCTAAGTCTGATCTGCCTAGTTAACACAGGTAACACCAGTCCTACATGGTGCAGGGTTTGAGAATTATACTTCATTGTATTTCCCCAGAATCTATAGTGATATAGCTTTAGAGAGGCCCCAGGGCCGGCCGAAGACTTAACGCCGCCTGGGGCGAAGTTTAAAACGCCGCCCCCGCCGACGCCGGGGGGGGGACGGCATTTTAAACTTCGCCGACGCCATAATCTACGATCCCCCCCCCCGTACTTACCTTTAAACAGTCCTGCGGCGAGTCTCCCTGCTCTGCCACGGTGCCGGCTTGTAATGCTGAGCGCCGGAAATTGACGTCACTTCTGGCACTCTGCATTACAAGCCGGCACCGGGACCGAACAGGGAGACTCGCCGCAGAGGAGAGAGAGAGAGAGGGGCACCGAGCGGGTAAGCGAAAACCACTCGGTGCCCCTCTCTCTCTCCTCCGCTTCAACAAAAAAAAAAAAAGCGCTTGGGGCGGCAAAGTGCCGCCCCTTCTAAAGTGCCGCCTGGGGCAATTGCCCCAGTCTGCCCCATTATAGGGCCGGCCCTGGAGAGGCCTCTGTCTGTGATTGCTTTTTAAATGAAGGGTTAGCTTCATTAGGGTAGACTTTCTGTGGGGAAATGGGGAAGATAGGTCACACTCCACTTGAGTAGTTTTTTTTTCTGTGCCAGTGCCAGGCTAGAAATAAGGAAATAGTGTACCAAATAGAAAGGGATTTGACCAGTGTCTTGTAGAAACATGAATCCTAACTCTAGCTATGCAAAACACTAGGATTGAAATATACTACGTTGAGAAAATAAATGAAGGACATGGGATCGTGGTCCATATCTCTGCCAGGAGAAGTAAAACTGCCATAACTTAATTCTTTGGTGTCATAAAAGGTATAACCAGGTTGAGGAGCATGAACAATGTTTTATGTATCTTGCCTCTAATTAAAAGAAACAGATACCCCTCGGATCTCCATAAAATAGGACTAAGAGTGGGAAGTAGAAACAAATAGGTTATGGATATTCCCCAAATCTGACATTCCCATCACTCCCTTTGTAATTAATAAGCAGGTTACAAAGAATATTTCTCAAGCCTTACCCTTACTAACACCCTTTCTACAATTAAATACAATTAAAGAGGACTATGGGGTACCTAATTCCTTTTTTTTTCTTTAAAAAAATAAGGCTTTAAAATGTCCTGTTTATAATAAATCATGTGACTAGTGATGAGGAAATCTTTCACAGTCCATTTAGATAAAATGTGTTACCTAAACGTGATATAATCAGTGCCAGAGGAATCTGCATTTGAAAAAAGAGCAATAGTGAGGATGTAAATTGTACACATAATGTAAATTAGGATGTAAAGATCTGTGTTTGTTACAGTACATAATAATTTCATTTAAAATATGTTAAAGTAACAACAAATCCATTAAGCCAGGTAACCATGACATGTACATATTTTACTGCTGGTGCCTAATGTTTTGTGTGATTTAATCGTCTCTTTATGAAATTTATGGCGTTCATGAAATTTCTGCCCTGCCAAACTTGCCTTGGTCCACCGTAAGTAATATCATTGTGAAGGGGAAATGTCTAGGATTTACAACAGCTCACCCACAAAGTGGTAGACCATGTATACTCACAGAGTGGGCTGTTGAGTGTAAAACCTGTCCTCTGTAGTATCACTCACTGCAGAGTTCCTAACTGCCTCTGGAAGCAACATCAGCACAAGCGCTGTGGATCAGGAGCTTCATGACTGAGCAGCTGCACACAATGTCAAGTCTCAACTGGAGTGGTGTAAAGCACATCACCACTGTACTCTGGAGCAGTAGAAATGTGTCCTCTGGAGTAATGAACATGCTTTGAACTTGGGCACCAGTTTGTGAAAGGCTGTTTTATGTTCTAGCATGACTACGCCCCTGTTCACAAATAGGTTGAGTAACACTGACATCGATATTTAGTACCACCCTAGAATGGGCAGTGTGTCAGTGTGCTTAGAGTATACCCAACATCACATACCTTGCTATACAACAAACCCATAATAAACATCAGTGTTGTATAAACTTTACATGAATATTATCTACAACAATACAAAAAATTGGACTTCATAATATTGTTCATCAATTGTTCTGCTTCCTCTCATTGCACAAAGTAAAAATCATAACTTCTGGGGATCTGATTTGTGATTACTGACCCAATAAACACTTCTCAGCATTTCATGTTTCATACTGTAATAAAAGTTCCCAGCATCCGTTGATTAAGCAATCCCCACTTGGTGCTTCGGAGTGACTAATGCTCCAAAATAGAACAATGGAATCTAAGATGTGTGTTGTTTTATTTTAATAAGTCTTTCAACTTAAAAGCCTTTTTCGAACAACACAATCATATAGTGTGTGACTGGTTCACTTAAAATTACTTTATTACTGTTTAAATGTTCCCTAAAGACAAATAAGCCAGGATGTAAAATGTTTTTTTAAGGAATATAAAATGGTATTCTTTTACAAGGTAATATGTCCAACAGGAGCCCGGGTTGCTCAATATATTGCATGAGCTTAAAGTGATTTTGCACACTTGGATATTTGAACATTTGTTTCCATATTAATATTGCCCAATGAGTTACAATGACATTGTAAGATGTCCGAGCTGTTTACACATTAGTACACTTTTGAGGGGTGATCTTTATATGTGCTTGGTGTTGCAGAATGGTGTGCTCATTGTCTGTGCAGATATATTGGGGTTCTTTCCCGAAAGGGAGAGTTTGGAGGAGGGCTGTGATATTAACTTTCACTATTCAATGCGAAGGACTGGTTTCTCCAGCTAGAATGGATGGGTTGACCCTGTATAATGCATAATTCAATGGGTGAGGAGACTTTGAAGAAATAAAATTAACTATGTACTATACAGGGCCAGCTCACTTGTTCCTGTAGCAAAAGCTTATTATCGGTGGGTGTTCAGAATATTCTGCAATTCTTCCACGTTTGCATTCTTCTGGCCCACAGGCATCTTCAGTCTATTTCATATAGATATTGTTTTCTCTTAATACAGACGATTTAAGGGGAAACTATCACAGTATTGAAAAGTTTGCCTCTATGAAACAGATCTGAGACAGAAGGTGACACAACTTGTATTATGTGATCAATCTTTTGTCTTGAAGTCCTTTGACTTTTCCTCACTCACCCTTACAAGGCTTGCCAATCGTCAATTTACCAACAGGGCATAGATAACTCAGTGGGGAGGAATAGACATACTGAATACTTATCCTTTAAACAAGACCCTGGATCGTTCCTTGATACATGCATGTTGTCATATGTTGTTAGAGATGTACTCCATGTTTTCTTTGCTTGGGCTCATACAAAGCAAAGGGCCTCCATTTAATTATGAGGAATATATTTGTTGCAGCCCAGGTCCAGGTTTAAGAAATCGAAATATAAAGTCTTTACTTTCACGAACAAAGGGAAACAAACAATGGTTAGGACAGTCCATGTGTTTGTTTCAATGCTGTTAATATATTAGTCAATCAGATTTAATGTTACAAAATTACATATATTTTCCAAGTGTTAAAAAGTTATACATTTTTTACATTACATTTCCAGTGCACCAACAGATTCCGTGGCACCAGATTTGCCTTCGTACATCAAATGTAAGCTAGGCAGTTCTTTTTCTAGTAAGAATATAAATATAATGGGGTTAACAAATTTTGCCACTATTGTGTGCTCCAGGAAGTTATTTCTCAAGGTCTTTTTTTCTTCTTTTCCATTAACAATATGTGTTTGCCCAATCTTTAGCCTTTCACATAATACAACATACAAGCCCCATCATTTTTTGTACCCTTACATAATGAACTTCCTTATTTTCAATAGTGGAGAAAGTACAATGCTGACAATTGGACTTGTATACTGCCTCCTTTAAAGACTTTCCTATTAGTGGAAAAAGTAAAGTCAGCAGTGCCAACATTTGGAGGATATAGCTTATGCTACAATAGCTGGCACTGCTGAGCAATGCTTTTTTGCTGCCATGCCAAGATGAAAGAAATCTATTTCCTGAACTATTGTTCAAATATTATGTCAGCAGAGATTGTGTTAATTTCAAACGTGAATAAATGAAATTGGTCAGACCTATAAATTGTAAAACAAAAAAACATGAACTAAATAAATAAAATGTTTGCAGACTCTAGTAAAGTTGATTTATTTAATAAAAAATGCAAATAAAAAAAGTATCGCATGTCTTTCTAACCTTAGAGTTTAAAGTGGTTGCAAAGAACATGTTGGTTACCCTGAAGCTGCTCTAATAAAGCCCATCCAGCTGCAGCTTCTAGTGGACATCCGGTCCCCCACCTATTAAACTACTGCAAAGGCAGAAAATTATTATCACGCTAGGTATGTCTGATTTGTATGAGGGATTATATTTTTTCATTAATTACTTAAAAAATTGTTATATTTAGTTTAATGTGAATGATACAAAATGTGTATCTGTATATAGCAAGTGAACATTTCGTTCTCAAAGTTGATGTGTTGGAAGCAGGAAAGCGTGAGGTTCTGAGCGACTTTAACAAGGACCAAGTTGTTATGGCTAGACGACTGGGTCAGAGCATCTCCCCGACTGCATCTCTTGTGGGGTGTTTCTGGTCTGTAGTGGTCAGTACCTATCAAAAGTGGTCCAAGGAAGAAAAAACAGTGAAGGTTGGCCTGTGTGGTCAAACCCAACAGATGAGCTATAGTAGCTCGAATTGCTGAAAAAGTTAATGTTCGTTCTGATAGAAAAAAGTTAATGTTCGTTCTGATAGAAAGCTGTCAGAACACACAGTGCATTGCAGTTGCGTAGCCACAGACCAGCCAGGGTGCCCAGGCTGGGCACTGCCGAAAGCACCTACAATGGGCACGGAGCAATGGAAAAAGGTGGCCTGGTCTGATGAATCACATTTTCATTTACATCATGTGGATTGTAGGGTGCATGTGCCTTGCTTACCCGTAGAACACCTGGCACCAGGATGCATCCATGGTGGACCTTCCTTGCAATTTACAGGACTAAAAGGATCTGCTGCTAACATCTTGGTGTCAGATGCCTCAGCGCACCTTCAGAGGTCTAGTGGAGTCCATGCCTTGAGGGGTCAGGGCTGTTTTGGGGGACCTGCACAATATTAAGCAGGTGGTCATAATGTTATGGCTGATCGGTGTAAATGTGTGGTTGATTAACAATGGCCTGTAACATATGTAAGACACAGTGTAAAGGATATCACCCAGAATGCATGCATTCTCTCTCTCTCTCTCTCTCTCTCTCTCTCTCTCTCTCTCTCTCGGGGGTTCTTCTAGCCACCTAGCACTGGCTTGCCTGTATCTATATTATATTGTTTATGACACTGTGTTCAAACATAACTATTACATTTACCCCAGTGTCTCATCCAGCTCCACCAACAAATAATGTATATTTAAGTATTTTGTAATTATATTTATATGTTATATTATAATATATTAAAATGTATCCATGTAAACTATAAAGCAGCAAAGCACATGCACTAGTCTCTGATATAGTTATGCAACTCTATATGGCGATATTTATGTCTAATATGTCTAGCTTAGGTATATTTAAAGAAGCATTTCTCAATACACCATAACCTCATGCGCTATAAAATACATTGTAACCTCTGCTGTCATGTTATTTACCAATAATCCTGGCAGATATGTGCTATAGTAGCTATAATCACATTACATTTGCTAGTGGAGCACATCACTGATAATATATTTCCTGTTAACATTCAGGATCATGATATTTGACCTTCTCATATTGTAATATTTCTTGCTTTGATAAAGCAAGCATGACAGTTATCAACATGAATTTAATCTGCGATATATCTTTCCACGGTTAGGCCTTGAGTCATCCCTATGTTTTAATTATGTCGCTGCCCATCACATCTCAGAAAGCGGCACAGGGCACATAATACCCAGATTGCACTTGAAAATCTGTGTCATCTCAATGCATTTTGTCCTGATCTATAAATAATACTTGTGTGACATTATCGTATTATAAAGTGATGACTCAATTTTGTGCTGCTATGTGTTTTTTTTCTTTCCCACTATGTTAGTTCAAATGAAATTATGGCTATAGTCATAAAGCTGAAATATTTTATGTTGTTATTTAAATTATATTGACTTTAATAGAAAATTGAATCTAACATGGTTTTGTGCCCTCTTTGGGGGCGGGTTGTGAAGGGGCAGGGCTCACTGCACATAGGGGCAGGGCTAGCCATGTATAGGGGTGTGACTAACCCCAGACAGCTTTTAGTTGGTAGGGGTAGGCAAGAAATGGGTAGAAACGGCTTAGTGGCGCCTGTGTACAGCATTTCTTTGGTGCTTCTCATGGAACACACGCACATACTAACACACAAACCATACACATACATAAACACATACCGCTCTCCCCTCCCTTGCACCAAACTAACACCATACAGTGGCATACAAACTAATGCTAACAGACACTCTAACACCATACTGTCACATATGCACATACATTCTAGCAGCATACATTCAAACATGCTAACACTATTATGCTCACACACACGCTAATGCCATACATTAGCACATGCACTTCATACTACCGTACAGTAACACACACAAGTTAACACCATACACTCACATACACATACTAACACCCACTCTACCAGCATAGAATTACAAATACTCACTCTCTCCCATCATCATTGCAGATTAACAGCTCCCTCTCCCATTCTCCCTTACTTCACCCCTGGAACCTTGTCTTTACTGCAATTTGTGAACTCCCATACTGCTGCCACAGCAACTCTCAAGTACAGTTCAGGAGCCACTGACACCTCAGTACAGCTCTAAAGTGATGCATGTAAGTAATCGCAAACAGGAACTGTGACCTTAACATTACTTTAGTTCTTTAATCTAGCAGTAACAGTTTACTAACTATTAAATGAGCAGCTCCAAAGCTTAGATTCTTGAAAAAAGTAGTTTTGCCAATAATTCAAATTTCTGATACCTACTAAAAGTGGCTACGTTGCAGTTTTTGCAGAGAATCGACATAATGTTCTAAGGCTATGTATCCTGCTGAATTTAGCAGAAGATGGATAGAACACTGGACAAAATGTATCTAAGGCCAATACATTTCTCTTTAGAAAGGTTTGTTTTGAATTCTGTAAAAGACTGATACTGTACAGGTCCGGAAGTTCTTCATAAACACTTATTCCCCTTTACTAAAATAATTTACTGAAATATAAAAGTGGGTGTAAGAAAGACCAGGCTTCTATTGATATGGGTCTCTAAAGAAGATTCTTAATGGGCTATTTTAATGCAAGGATATGATGCAGGAAATGATGTATGATGTCATATGGGTGAGCTGTTGTGTTTGAGGGGCTACCAGTTAATATATAATTTGTTCCAACAGTGAATTGTAAAATAACATTGTTAACATTTGAACCTAGTGAAATTAACCTAATGTCTGTCACTGGATGGTTAAATGTACATTTTGTTTATTTGCTATAAAAAAGGGATTATTTAATCCATCATTTCTCGTTCTCTGGAAGGCTTTACAGGGTACTGCAATTATAAATTATTCGTCAAAAAACATAAAAACTTGTCTGGGGCAATTGGTTGCCAAATGTGTTACCAGTAGTAGCAGTGGAAAAAAGTTGTTAACACTGTTGATCTATATCTATCTATCTATCTATCTATCTATCTATCTATCTATCTATCTATCTATCTATCTATCTATCTATCTATCTATCTATCTATGTTTATGCTGTTGAGGACTACAAAGCTGGTATGTTTATAACCATGGGCTGTGTAAGGCTCATGCAGGTCTGTTTTACCTTGCACTCTAAACATAAGCCACACAAACACAATATATAGAACCACAAATATACTGTACACACACATTATTTCTCTCTACTGTCTTGATTTTTGCAGGACAGTCCTGTTTTTCAGTCCCCCTAACCCCATGTAGCTGCCCTAATGTTCCACTTTTGGAGCCAGTGGGGATCATGGGCCAGTTGGGGAGATCCTCTGACCAATGACTAGCCCTGAGAGCTGTAAAATCAATGAAAGTCTGTGCTGTGAGCTCTGAGCACTGAAAAGTTTTAAGGAGGCCAGGTGGCTAATGCCTTTGATCCCATATCTAGCCACACATCCCTAACACAGATTTGCCACTTTGGATACTTGTATTGGGAGGTATGACACAACCACATCACTCACACTTTTATATTATTCACCCTAAATGCACTGTAATTCTGAGTCTCTATCTGAGTTTCTGTTTAATATTTCTGCACTCCTAGCTCATCTATGGTGCTTACCGCTGTTCATAAAACTGTAATAGAAACCAGTTGTGTCTCTCTGGGTCTGTGAACCAAATCTGGTGTCACTTTGTGTTTGAGTCTCATTTCCCAACAAGCCCCTTACATGGTTCCTTAGACAAGATATCAACATTGCTATGTATTATTCTTAAGTCTGCATTTTGATGGTGCTGTGACCATCTGGGTACTACAGTAATTTATCTTGTTTCACTTAATCATCTGAGCTGTCTAACAGCAGTATTGTAGCCAAAGCCTTGTTACTTTTCATGTAATTCTCAGCTACAGTTTTGTAGCCTAAACAAATGTCTTTCCTTTATGACATGAATGGACTTGTTGAAGCCCCTGGCATCTCTCCTTTGCAAATAACGCACAGCTTCCAATTTGTCTGAATTAGCCTGAACTTGATTAATGTCTTGCCCTCACTGTTGACGTTGTGCTACATTCTAGGACAAATCATCACATCATGTGAAACAAAGATATTTTATTAACACATAAATAGTAATTTAGGAATAATTGCTGCAATATTAGAATACCTATGTACTCTCAGATGGCTGCTTCAATTAATATGCTTCAATTAATATGGATAAATAGTGATCTGCATAGTTTGGACCAGATTTCTTGTAATAACTACATTTCTTGCAGCTTGTAAAATTATGTGTATAATATAATGGAACAGGTGGATTTTGCTGCATTTTATAGAGGGTTAAACATCTACTCAGAACTTCCAACCCATAACTCGAAAAACAGAGAGAGGTGATTCATAACTCTTATAATATGGACTATATTGATAGGTAAAAATATAAAATACTATTGCAGCTGGATAAAAACTGATCACAGCTGTAAAAGCCACATTTGTGGTGTAACATGAACAAAGGGGTCAACTGGGATGTCCCTGGTTATTGCAGCTTTCCTTACTCTCTGGCTGGCTACATATGGGTAGTCCTCTGGATAAGGTATTATTCCAGATAATAATGTCCAAACGAACCAAAAGAGTTATGACACAACATGGAATCAGATGCAAAACAGACTAACCTTTATCGGGGGCACAGGGTTTTTATACACAAAAGACAAAGCAAGCAAGGTTAAAAAGGAGAAGATTCAAACTGGTTATCATTATTTACAGCCAATGGGGTGTCGAAAGGGGATGAGTGTGAGCCCTTTCAAAGTGGTCAGTAGATTCAAACCTGGACAGGTAAACATGGGGAACCAATCAAGAAGGTGCCTATTGTTCTGAAGAGGGGACATGCGGGAGATTATGTAGGCATCAAGGGGCTTACGGGAGAAAGGGAAGGTTTACTGGGTGTGAGGCATAACTGTAAGCAACTATACGAATGTATGGTATCTTAACTGAACAAAACAGTGAAAATATAATCAGAGGGATGGTATGAAATAATCACGTATTAACAGGACCATGTCCTGTTACACATGGATACAAAAACCACATACCTTGAAATAAAAATAGAAGCTATAGTAACCTTTTCTTATATCCCTTTTTCTTACAGTTGGTTATTTGAAACAAGTAATCCAAGAATATAACTGTGCCTACATGTATTCTATTGAGAATTGCCCGCTATGATGATTTTAGTGCAAACTGACTGCTAGAAGTCTGTAGATGTCACCATCATGTAGATGTATATCATCTACCATTGTTAATGTCCTAGTGCTGAAATGCATATGATTTGGTTCATGCATTGTTTAGGCCAAATTGTTTTCAGAAACATACTTACATGTCGACTTTAAGCTTCTGTGCCACTGGACAGTAGATCTGTAATGCATTGTGCTTACTAAAGAGCTTTCTCATTCATATAAATAATACAGAATTAAATATTTTTAAACTGACAAGATTAATGGTGCATTTATACAGAACATATGTGCATGATTTATTTCAATTAAAGTCAACAGTGACATTAGATTTTGGCCTGCTACCCATCTGTTTAAAATACTGTCTTTACTGAACATTATCAGTGGAACATTAGCTTCAGTGCTTCCTTTCATTGTGTCTGCAGGCTGCTAATTTCCTGCTAGTGCGATATGGGATACCGCACCACTGACAAAGCTGTCCCATGTGTTATCAAATAAAATCACACATTTTAAATATAGAATGTGTGTATCGACTGTATTTGGTACATGTGTTCCTTCAGAGCCTCAGCAACAAATCTACAAGATGGAAAACCTGGACACCCTAAATGGATTTTTGAGATCCTTTCTAAAACTATAGGTTATAGGCCTTATAAAACAAAAACTGCATTTACTTCACTAAAAAGTAAAAGGATAAGCTTCAGCCATGAATGATTTATTGATTAATAGTATATTTGTGGAATTTAGGGCTTATGGAAAAGCCTTTCAGAGGTTTAATGTGTGGTCTGGTTAATGTCCAGATATATTATTTAAAGATCTTTGTAAGGCAAGCACTACCTCGCTGCTTTCCTTATTTCACACCAAAATTCTACTTAACAGGCAGACACTGAAAAAAAGGCATTTCATTAAATTCTCCTACTTTATAGAATATTGTCACAAATTGTTTACAAGCTCAAAATGAAACTTTAATGTAGTTCAATTATCCTTATGCAGAAATATGATCTCTACTGAAGGATGTAATACCGATTTGTGAATGCATCACTGAAGTTCTAAAATTAATGTTTGTTTTTATAATGGGCACAAGCTAGTATTCAACAGATTTAGCAGGATAGCTTTATGTTCTCTTCAGCACATTCTCTAAACACGCTGACCACCTGATGTGTGGGAAGAAGCAGCCGAGCTTCTGTTTTAGTATGTGGTTGAAGAACGCAACCCGCTACATGGCTTTTTTAATCTTCCAGAACACCAACACTCTTGGCAAGTCTTTACTCAATAATAACAACACATTCATTATTATAAGAGTAGGTTAAAGACATTTTTAGAATACATTTATACGAAACATACATTAAGGTTACGGTTACAATAAGGTTATTCATTACATTAAGGTTACCTGTTGTGGTATGTTGTGGAATAAACCAGGCTTTTCAATAGAGCTAAATGTCAGAAATAGGATTTTAAAAGTAAAGTAACATATTAGCGGTAGTATAGTTAGCCTTAGTTTAGTTGAACAGTTGTGCCAAGATGAGGGCTATACTTTGAGCTGGCACTCAAGCTGTGCTTGCACACCTCTGCATGCTACCAATCTTGTGTGTGTCCTTGATCCAGCTTGTCTCCTGCTTGTACTCTCTCACCAGCTCACCTATTATTAAGAGATATGTTTGAAGGAGCCCTCTGATCCATCAAGATACAGTACATGGCCACCTACCTCAATGACAAGAGACAGGATATTATGTCATATTCTAGCAAGTAGCACCTTCTACTGCATGCTATAGAGGGTATCCCTGTCCACACAGTCCTCTATAGTGTAAATGGGGCAGTTGGAGAGATAATGGATCTCTCTTATAACTGGCCATTGGGCAGAGGCACGTCAGGGGGCTTGGTCATCTCCTGGTTTTATGGCAGGCGGATTCCCCTGGACATTATTCCCTTTCCACAATGTATTTATATTTACTGTTCTTTTTTAGATTTTACTAAATCACATACAACGTAAGGTTGAAAATGCAACAAAATAAAATTTTATGTTAATGTTCAAGTGAAAGAAAATAAACATGGTTATAGGTTGTAAACTGGTGTAAGTACTGAGGATTACTACCAAAAACATTTATACTTGCATCAGATAAATGACACTATCATAGCAGGGGGCTCTATAGGAATCATAGTGGTAACCAGGCCTCTACGGCAGTCTGATCTCCTAGTGGGGGCTAGACCCAACACATTGGGAGGGGTAGCCCCAACTCCTATTTTGAGCAGGATGTAGGGAGCTCCAGGGGTCATTGATTACCTTAGTGGTGAGCTCACTTTTCAGATTGCACCAATTACTTTTTTTTTTTTTTTAAACAACCAGTATTCTGACGTGGAGCACTTTAGTGTGCAAAACAAAATGTGTTCAAGTGATTTGGACATAAACATACTGTCACCAATTGTGGGGATTGCACTTTGCATCTTTCACAATACAGTTAAGCCATTTTGGGAGCTAACCAGGGTCCTGGAGTTGAGCCATGAGCTGTGACATCAGACAAAGCCTCAAGTTAACATCAAATTTCATCAAATAGAACTGAATTCACAAAGACACATCTACAACACATCCATACAAATGTACCTCTTCAGATTCCACACACAACTAATAAAACTTTCTTAAGCAATTAAAACTTAAGCCTGCATGAAGGGTTAAAAAAGTAATCTGGTGAAGGAAGTGAAATGAGTGCTAGCAAGAGGGCAATTGTTCCCTTATGCTACACTAGTTCAAAGAAGTACATATACCGTAGTAATTTTTAAAAATATTTTCAACATGGGAATTTCTGATCAAGTTGGGAGGCCTAAAAGTATGGTCCAATCAGAGTGTCCCACAAGTGTCCTCTGTTGCCCACCACTCCCGGCAGCTTCCCCCTGTCCCTTCTATCTACATTTTTATCCTCCCAGAGCCTTCTTGCCCTCTCTGTTCTTACCTGCTTCCTCCAGTGCCCCCTGCTCTGATCCACTACCTCCTGTTCCCTTCTGCTCTGATCTGTCCCCTTTTTACACTGACAGCCTGGTCTCCCCTCTGGCAGCTAGGGCCACAATTTGTAGTCCCAAGCTGTCAGGTTGAATGTAACAATGTTCTGGGTGCTGCTATACTCAAAGGGGATATAGGAACAGAAGAGCGAGCATTTCCCGCCATTTATGCAGCAGGCACTCGCAGGGTTTGTAGAGACCTCAATCAGGGATAATGGTCGGGGGCTGTTTTTCAGGATTTGGGCTAGGCCATTTAGTTTTACATAATTGTATGCTTCCAACTTTGTAGCACCAGATTGGAGGAAGACCTTTTTATATTTCAGCAAGATTGTGTCCCTGTGCACAAAGCAAGGTCCATAAATACATGGTTTGACAAATTTGGTGTAGAGGAACCAACTCTAAACAGAACCTGACCTTAACCCCCTGAAGACCTTTGGCATGAATTGAAATATTGATTGTTAGCCAGACCTTTTCGTTCGACATTAGTGCCTGACCTCACAAATTCTCTTGGGCTGAATGGGCCAAATCCATATTAATTGCCACAGTTTTGGAATGGGACACCCAACAAGCTCACATAGGTGGGTCAGGTATCCACATGCTTCAAACAGTATAATGTACCTCATAATAATGTACCTGCGATCAGGCAGCAAGTGTGTATGTATGCTACAGCCCCATTAACAGAGCTGTCACAGGGCTGCAAACAGCAATCACACTGTTCCTTACAGGTTTCCAATGAGTGCTGTAGAGGGGAGCCCTCTGCTTTACAGGGGATATTCCTAATTTAGCAGTGTTACAAATGGCCTGATTGGGGGACCCCCTGGTTGCTCTTCAAGGGAACTGCACTGTAAATGTAATTGCTGACATCACAGGGGATTAACCATGCCGTTTGCAAGTAGGTATTTTATTTATTTATTTTTGTTTTACACTGCTCCATATGAGAGAAATGCACACTATCTAGAGGTTCCCTTTGGTTACGTATGACTTCAGGGGTCTCAGCCGGCACGGTTAATCCCCTGTACAGATGGAAGAGGGATAGAAAGAGGAAAACAAAGAGAAGAAAGAGGAGGGTTAGAGTGGAGAGAAAGGAAAAGGGAAGGAGGAAGAAAGAGAGAAGAGATAACAAAGTGAAAGAAAAAAAGAGGAATAGAGAAAAGAAAGAGGGAAATCCTATTCATTTTGAATTGAATTTAAATTCCATCATTTAGCATGAACTCAAAAATCTCTCTCCACTATTGCTTCAAAACTTTTAACTTCACTTTAAAATATCTACTTTTAGGTCATTAATGGACCATGAAGACCCAAAATGGACCCATTTAATTGTAACTATTTTTAGGAAATGCTCAGTTGATATGATTGTTCCCTGTGCATTACAATATATAACCAGAGGTTAACATTTCTGCATGGTTAGAAAATGTTTTTTTGAGCCCCACCATAAATGAGTCATTGTATCAAATATTTTAGCATAATCTAAAAGGACTTCATCTGTCACATTTCCAAGGCCTACCTCACATCATGGAGGTTGGTTTTGGCAAACTCAATTCTTCACAAAACCATGTTATTATTGTCCAGGATTATATTGTAATTCTTCCCTTCTCATTTTCCCCCACATTTAATAGTACCTTTATAAAAGGCGTTTAGTAACATAGGTTACCCAAACCGAAGTACAAAAAAACTTCATAAGGCGGAGGCCCCTGTTCCTAAACTTACAATCGACAATGAATGGGGCATAGCTAAAGACATGCGATATAGCTGAAAATGGACATTTTGCATCCCTAGATAATAAAATGAGCAAGATGGTAGGTTCATCTAATGCTGTTCTATAACTGGATGAGCAACCCCTTGCAAATAACTGGATCAGCCAACCCATGCAAAATGGCTGATAGCACAGAAATTTACATTTTTCCGGTTTATTTAAGCATAAATGATGGTGCCAGAGAAGTAACAAGCACGAGACAACTTTCGGATTAGAACAATCATGCCGGGCATTGCCAATTACTTTTTGCCTTGATCATAAGGACCCCAATATCTCTCCAACCCACAGAATTCTTCCATTTCTGTTCCTAGACCTCTGCAATTTTTAGCCGTGCAAGCAGATAACATACAGGTCATACTGACAATAAATATATCGTGTTCCTAAAACCCATATTGTCACAAATCGTGGTTGTTTTTCCTGCCCACACACAAGGTTTATGAACAGAACCGTTGAAATCATTGCTAAAATACTAAGGGCTCTTCTGTTTTTCTATTAAGTTTATCTGCTGTTGCAGAGACCCTTATTGCACCCTGTTCAACAGAGACCCCGTTCATTGCCTTCCTGTGCTATTGTGTATGGCTCCTTTGTGGCTACAAATCCTCGTTTTAATTCAACGAGTTCCTTTTTATTTTTCTTAGCACATTGTATAAAATAAATGTTTATTTTTTTTTTATAACATCTTTCCTTTTTACTGAGCTGACAAAGAAAATAAATGATCACGACCTGACCAGAGCCGCAGTAAAGGTCCTGTCATTTCTTTTTTATTTAACCAGAAGAACTAAACAGTAATCTTTAAGCTAAGTTTTTCTTGGCCAGCAAAATTCCCTGACTTGACACTTGTTGTGTTAAGCCTTGGATTCACTTTAGTACCGGGATATCCTTTAGAAAACAACATTTTCAGCTACTACATGGAAAATATATTTCATTTACTTAAAACACTCTTGTGGTTAGGAGAGATATGTATATTTTGTTAGTCTATTTACTTTTACATTGTTGTGATTGGATTACGTGTCTTTAATGTACTTAAACCAAGTTACAAATTTCCCTTTACCTCCTAATGTATGTTGGTACAAAGGGAGATTGCTTTTCCATTGATTCCCATTGACAGAAACAGGGGATTGTCCAAAAAAGGCGCCCAAGAATGAGCTGTTGGTTTGTGTAACTACATAGGCCACACATTCTTGGCAAGTAAGGGACATCAATAACAGGGAAATTGTTAGATTTTATAGTGAATTGGTCAGTGTGTTTAGGGATGTGTCTTTAATCAAAGAATTTGGGGAATTTTTACACACACAGAAGATGGTGGAAGCGAAATAAGATATATGTTGGTTTAATAACACATATTATTGTGTCAGCCATAAAAATGTGAATGCTGTTGATCCATTCACACATCCTAAACTAGCTAGTAATCAAAACATATTATTGCCAATCTGACTTTCCTAAATGCAAGATCTTTTTTAGGAGATTTAGGAGATTATGCATACTGTTAAAGTAAATATAGGAGATATAAGATCAATATCTGTACCAGAAGCAGGAAGTCCCTACTGACCAGAAACTTTCTGGATTTTGCACATGCAGCAGCACAATTACAATTCTGTAACTTATCAACAGTGCTGGATTCAATCCTAATCAGAAGGAGAGATATATTATTAAAACAATGTGAAGTTCAGTGGTGTTATCTTTTTGATACTTTATCGTCAAAGTGTTTCAATGAGGACAGGGACCTGTCACTAATCTGTTGATGTCATCATAGCATCCCCCTACACTGATTGTGTGTGTGTGTATATATATTCATTCAGGGATTGTTTTTTGTATGTACATACTTAAGATATATATCGTTTCTTTAGATCCCCAGATATATGGGATGCGAAAATTACCGTAATTTACATAATAACTACTACTACTGTTACTAGGAACTGGAATTGCCCTCACTGGTAGAAATGAATAGCTTGTATTGAGTTAACACAGGAAACATATAAAATTACATAAGCTCACATAAGAAGTGATTCCATCGGAATAACAGACCTCAATTGTTTATGTAGCTTTACATCCGTTTCTACGTCCAATTAAAGGGATCAACTTTGACTATATACTCCATTTTGTCTTGGGCTAATATGGCAATGTGCATTTTTTTTTTCATTTAAAATGCTGTCCTTCATTTATCCAGTTGCTGCATACTTTATGTGTCCATGCTCTCAGTGCTTTTCGTACATGTGTCTGGGTTACACAGTAAAAGAAAATAAAACATTATCACACCTTTACTATTTTATTGTGTATTATGCATCAGTGACTTTACATTTTACTTTAAAGCTTCAAAGGGACCAGGCGTCCTTCCTTTTTGGGCTTGACAGTTGTACAACGTCTCACTTCCTGTTGAGATTAGCTGATTTCCTTACCACTGTTTCAGTCCATTTTTACTACTGTCTTGTATCTGTACAATTCCGCTTCCTCACTGACTTAAGTTTTTCCATCATAATGTCATTCACCTGAATGAGTGGAATTCCAGTGAAGTGTTTTATGCTGTTTCAGCAGAAAACTCTTGGCATCTTTTTAGAGTGCCTTGTCTTACGGGTTCTTTGCAAATTTCCATAGGACAACCTGTATATTTGATTAGTTGCATTGCTAGGATCCAGTATGGTACAGACATGTTTTAGAATTAGTGCCCACACTTGGTACCTTGTATTTATTTAAACAAATGCTCAGAGACAGTCATTTCTAAGGTAAACCTATACAAAAATATCTTCTTCATCAAGCTGGCAAAAGAACCTCAAAGTTTTTTGCTAGGCTTCTATTCTCAAAGAAACAAATTAATGAATCATAATCAAATCTAGCATTATTTGGTCAAATCAACTTCCATCGACAAACAATTTTCATGAATATATATATTTTTTTTCATTTCTCAGTTCTCTCTTTATCAACTATCTTGTATTATCACATAAGAAGTGCTTATAGGCTACATCATTATCATGCTACCAAGGTTATGCGTATGAACAATTAGTTAGATTTTCTAATAATATATTATTGATTTAGTAAATTAAAATGTAGTTTGTTATATTATTTATAGGTGCGATATGAATATGCAGTTCATGTCGCCCGATGAAATGGCTATACGGCAATATTTTAGATTGAAATGTAATACCTCTTAGACGTAAGGTGAAGGAACCAAAGCCAATATGACATCAAAGTTAATTTTTCATTATTCATTATAAATTAAATATAGATTTAGATATTTTAATCAGAGTTTACCAAAAAAATACATATTATTTAATGCCTCTGCTGTTAATGTAGTTTATTCATTCTCTCCCAACACCTCCTTTAACTCTAACTTCTTAATATTAATAAAAAAAACACAAACAAATCTAACAAGTGAACCTTTTGTGATTTGATAAGTAAATTAGTATTCTGCCCTGTGGGAGACCCCAAGTCAGGGAGGCTAAAGCAGGTTGTTTTGGCTTGTGACAAAAAGCAAACAAAATACAATGTTGATGTTCTTCTTCCTGGGCTATAGATTTATACTGTATTATCTACTGATGAGCAACAGCAAAATCCATAGGAACTAGGTCTGTTAAAAATATGAATACATGAAAATAACAAAACTTAGCTTTACCGTTATGTTTGTCTGTTTTACTACACATTCATAGAATACTGAACACTATGTCATTTCATATTTTAAAACAAAGATACAAAAGGAATAATCTCTTAATCTGATATATTGTATGCAACCAGAATATGTAATATAGCTATGATAAAGTAGGAAAGCCTTAATATCTAAATTATGAACGGAAGTGAGGTTTAGTGTCTTTTAGCCATAACCCCATGCTTATATTGTGGCATACTAGGCATTATAACATATTGTTACGGTATACTAGGCATTATAGCATAGTGTGCTCATCCCAGGATAATTGGAGATACAGTCATTGGACCAGTGAATTTAAAATGGATCTTTTCATTCACCAGAAATCATTAACTATGTTTCAGTTTTCTGCAACATTATATCATAACACTGCAAACATTGATGGTTTGTGCAGGACACAAAATCAAATATTTGGCTCTAAGTGGTCAAAGTTTAAAATTGAAAGGCCAGACTTTAATTACAATGTATCAAATAAGGGAACGCCACACTTGCACCTTTCACCAATTACACAATGTATAGAGGTTGCAATAAGCATGAATTGCTTGTGATAACCCAGGTCAGGACAGGACCATCCACGTTGCCTGAGGATCTAGAGTAAAATCTAGGTTGCTTTCTGGTTAATCCCACTATAAGATGTCATTCCTCAGAGGTAGGAATACACAACACAGGCTTTGTGACCGATCTGATTGAATGCCTCAGATGTACCATATACTTACACAAGCATAGTAAAAGACAATGGTGTTCTTATCCAGACATCTTAACTACAACCGCCAATGGGGGCAGTTAGGTGAAGAATCGTACCCATAAAATTCTATAATTCTAAGAGAAACTTGTCCATTCCTGTCTTATTCCTTATTTACTGGCAATGTTGAGTAGGTATAGTCATGGAAGCCCTTGGGATATTGTGACTTTTAACTGTCAGATCCTGCAAGCTCATTAGCTACTCAATTTTGTTCTATGAGCTCGCAATCCATTTAATATATTAAGACTGCTCTAAAAAGCCCCATGACAGCTTGTGTTCAAAGGAGAAGATAGGTATCTGAAAGTCAGTGAACTCTGGTATATGGCTTTTTCTCTTTGGAAATCATGTGTCTAAAAACCTTGCTGCATTTATACTTTGTGAGACACAGATATATGTTATATATTTAGGAGTGCTTATAAAACTAGTCAGTTCCCCAGATGAAACATACTGATTTAGGAACTTTGAAATAACTGTAGCTGGTAATAACCAAAATTGATTAAACTGCGTTTTTTAAGTCATCAATTTATTAAAGCAAAACTATGCTACAAACATAACAGACATATCTGTATAAACAATATAAATATTTGTTATTATAGGTAAGGTAGTGGAACACACAACTTGCTTGCCTGGCACTAGAGGTGGCTCTGTTTCTTTTTTCAGGACTACATTGTCTATTTGCTCCTGCATTCCTGGGTGGTACACCTGTTACCAACAACAGTTGAGCGTCTGTATTCCAAGACCTTTAGTCAAACTATCTACTGGACTGTACATTTGCTATATACATGGCCCCTAAGAATCATCAAATCTGTGTTCCTGACTGTACCATTTCCTGAATGTTATAGTACATTTTATGATGCCTATACTTATTTATTGAGCTTTAGAAGTAGCTTCTACAGCAAGGTATAACTCTACCCACATATTTTCTTTCCCATCCAAAAATATAAAATCACATTTGCCAAGTACGCAGGTAAAAATAATATTTAAAGAGGTAACATTTTTCGATAATGAGAGAATAAAAACCTGATTTGTCTGCATGCACTAGCAGAGATTCACCCGTAATTGTATTAACTTAACGAAAGGACTCCAGTTGTTCGTGGCCGATTACTGTTAAATATGGCCTTGGTAACAGATATCTTTAAAAGAAAGATGATGGACAAACATGGATGGATTAACAATGATGCGAGGATCCTGTTGACGATGGGCCAGGGATCCTAGTGATAAAGGGCCCCACTTGCTGCTTAGTTATTGTTTTGTAATTTATGTTTTTGTCTGTACTGCACAGTAGGAACTGAGTGCTTGCACTGGGTGTTGGTAACCGATATGGTAACCCACTTGGTCCATGGGATCCTTTTCTTCCAGTATGGTTATTTGGAGGGACACAGAAAGGCTGGAATATGCTATTTGATGGTAAAGACAGCTTCTTGCATTTTGCCATGTGACAGGATCATCCAGAAGAAGCTTCTTATGTAGTCACATGCCTGTATGGCTTTCTGCTTGTAAGGCTTAGAGTTACGGTGTCAGTATATGCCAGCCGGAATCCTGTCACAGCATTCTGTTGGAGTTTGCCCCATGTGGAAGGAATGTGTATACGCATGTGTTAATGTATTAATGTATGTTAGTTGTGCCTAAGTGGCTTCATTTCTCTGTACTTCCATTGTGCCTCTGTGTCACTTTGTATATGGGGGTAGCAGCATCTCTGCTACAATAACTTATTTAAATATTTCCATTTATAATGTGTTGTCCAATAAATATTTGATTATGTTGAGACATTCAGTTAATTAGTTACCAAACGTGCAGTTTTGTGTGAACAAAAACTTGCTTTGCATAACTCTCCCCCTGTAGCTTTTTCTGCGGTCAGCCTTAATATTATTCCCCAGTCCCAGGTTGAATTGTGTAGAAAAGAAACGTATTTCTCTGGAACATAAGCTTCCCCATGTCCTTGTCATCCTTACCGGTTTCCTGGCACACCTGCAATGAATCTCTTAATCAATAATGGTCTTTTTTATACCACTGTTGTTCCCAGTGAGCTGTTCCTGGCCATGGTTCGTGGTTCCTGAGTTTTTTCTTGTTGTACTGTCCTTCTAGTTTTGACCTCTGGCTTCACTTTGTTTATACTTCATTCTTACTCCTTTGTACTTGCACCTCTGCGAGTTCCTTTCGCAGGCAGTTTATAGACCCATCTGTCAGTCCCGTTCACCTTCCATTCGTGAGACTGGTGCCATTGAGCACCACTTCCTTCAGACCAGCTATGCCTAGGACTTTTAAGTATTCCCACCTCAGAATTCACCAGTGGCAGCCCACTTCACCAGTGACAGTCGTAGAGAGGTCTTATCAGTCTGTAGACTTAGCCTTTTATCAGCCACAGTTTCTGAGCCTTGTAGGCAGATGACCGCAACACTTCCAAGAGTCAAGTAGCCCAGCACATAGTTCTGAATGAGTACCGGCTCCTGCTCAGGGATTTCTGTCTGACCCAGTACTTGCAGTCGAGATAGCATCCTATGGTGCACTGACCCAGTAGTGTATACGCTATTACATTACTAATTCCTATATGGGAAAATATTTTTCATAATGAACATAAATACTTGTTTAAGTTATTTTTTTTAAAATATAACAACTGCATTTTGGTGCTTTTCATGAGTGTGCCTTTCCTGAATTTTCTCTTTTTTGTATATTCGAACCAGCTACAGGATGTTGCTACTTCCTGATAAAGACTAGACAAGCAATGATAAAGTATAATCAGACAATCGGGAGCCAAAACTTCCTGAAGAGACCAATTAATTGTTAGCAAAAAACTACAGCAATTCTGAGCCAGGTAACTTTTAGATATATAATAGGCTCAATATTAGAAGCTGATTAAATACAATTGTAGCAAAAGGAACAATGCTTTATAGTGTACCTTGAACAACAACTGTACTCAATCAACAGAATGATAGGATAACCTTATTCACATATCTATACCAAATAAAAGTGTTGGACCCAAAAGCCACAGTTCTTTTGTACCCATGTGACCTCTTCAATCAGGGCTTACTCTAGGGTAACAAAACTCCAGTCCTCAATGGCCACAAACATGCCCAGAATTTTCTCTATCCCTACCTGAAGACATGTTGTTTAATTAATTTCCAAGTGATTATGCTGGGATATGCAAAAAAACACAGCTTTCCTTGGGTAAGTAGACAGACTCCCTTGTTTAGCTGTGCTGTATGTAGCCAATGTGGAAAACCTGGGTTTGGACCCACAACTTAACCACTGTGGACTTCATTTGGATATGTGCCAATGGAAGTTTTGGATAGTGTAAAGCGAAGTACACACCTCATTTAAAAAATAGAAGAAGAAGAAAAATCTATAATCTTGAAGAGGCGCTACAGCTGGTGGTTCTCCTGCACATACTCTACAAGTATGAAAATGATGATCTCCACACACTCTTATTTGCAAACAGATTTGTTAAATGCCTATCAGTTACAAGAACATCCAACAATCGTTTTGGTCTAACAACACGGCCTTCTTCAGTGGTTGGGCTATGCCCTGACATTTTTTCACCTTTTAATATGTAATGGAGGAGACACTATTTTAACATTTTTAAATGTTTCATGATCAATTTTATGAAACCCTTTTTTGTGTTTTTGCTTTGTATTAATAACAAAATTAGGTCACATCCCCATTTTACTTTCCCCATAAATCGTTACATGTATCTATGAGGGTATTATGTTTTAGACACCAGTCCTGCAATCTATAGGTCAATGCCATGATTTTGCCGTCATTAAATATATTGTTCTGAGCATATGGAAGCAATCCTGTATAAATGTTATTTATAAAGCTTGTTACTAACAGTATTTACTTTCTTCTGTTTTCATTTATTTTTATAAAATGTGAGCAGGGAATGTACTGTATAAGTGGGTAAGAAATCCTTCCCTTGGTTGGAGAAAAACATTCTTAAGTAACACAAAAACAGATTACCCAACTAATCCAGATTTTGTCTTCAGTTTTTTTGTAATGGGCATCCAAACAACAGCTGTATGATATTGTACTTATGTGCATTATGTAGAAAATCTGTGTTTGATTACAGAAATGCACAAGAAACTTAAATATTCCAGTAACAAATGTAAAAAACACTTTTTTGTTTCATTTTTTTTCAAATTGCCAGCACTTATTGCAGTTGCCCAGTTTTCCAAAATACAACATTTCATAGTTCTATGCACTAAATAAACGTATGTAGCATTGTTTACTTATTATGGGTATATATTATGTTATATATTAAAATCCTTGTATGTATATCAAAAGGAAATGTGGTCAGATCCTTTACTCATGATCTGATCTAATAATAATAATAATAATAATAATAATAATAATAATCTGTATGATTATTCTCTGCCTGTTAAGTTGCTGATTGTTCAGGACGGCCAGGATAGGAAATTGATTCGATAATGCTGACTCTGCCGCACGCTGCAGAATATCCTAACTTTGATTAAGTTAACTTTTATAATAAATGTTTTCAAAACATTTACACCAATTGACAAACCACTTGTAGTTTCATTTACTTTTGCTAAAAGCTAAGATGTGACAGTTCCCATTTAGAGTGTGTTACTTATTATTTGGGCAGTTTAACTTTCAACTTATCAACATAGGTTATATTTAAAATGTATGTTTTACCTGTAAATGTTTGAGCATTTTGTAACTCTGCCACTTAACTCTGCTTACAGGGTTAAATCACATTATACTGAAGAGGATTAGGCAAAGCATCTGGCTTTTATTAACCATGTATAACAAACGGGCCTCTGCTGGTGCTATAGTTTAGTTTTCTGCCTTTCATTATAAGCTGACCAATGGTCTACAGAACTGTGTTGTGAATTTCACTACAATAAAACTATGTGCTCAGGTCAATGCCATGTATTCATGGCATTGCATTTTGTTTTCCTTGCCATGTATTTTAAAGTGCCATGAAATCAGTGTACAAAGTAAGTCTGTATTCTGTAAAGTATTGTTGAAAAGAAAATTAAAAAAATACTGCTTGTGACTACTTAAAATGTCTGATGTCAAATGAAGGAAACCAGAATCGCAAAGCAACACATCACAAGTTTAAGAGTCTGCTTAGAGCAGGAGGCAGATGTCGACAGCTAATCATCTATGTGCATAAATCCGCAAAGGCCGAGCCATTGACTTAACCCTGCTTCTCCCAACCTGACAATTTCTCTCTCTCTCTCTCAATGTACTTTTTCCCCAGTCACAGGACAGGTACTGTAGGGTGACCGCATCACCATGTATAATAATGTGTAGGTTTTTTATATTGCTGACAAGCACAGGTAAAGTGTGGCCCTGCAGACTAGCTTTTGGACTGTTGATCTATCCTGCAATGCTCACAAATATCAAAATAAACACCAAATAAAAGTTTGTTTGGGGCATAAGAAAGGCAATACTGCGTCCTGGGTCAGTGTCCTGGTTTTTCAATAATGAAAAAGAAATGTGCGCGTACATCTTGACAATGTAATGGTCACCAGAAAAAGAGTTCACCAGACCAGATTAAAATGACAGATAAGCCATTACCCTGCAACCACTACATACAGTATATATCCCATTCAATGCTGGCAGCCACAATACAGGAAGAGGGTAAAAAAAATATGAGCAATCAAGCTAGACACACAAAGAAACCCGAATGTAGCACTACAGAAACAGAAAGTGTTAGGAGGAGAGATGGAGGACAGGGAAAAAAACTGAAAAGCTACCTGAGGAGTAGTGTATATTTAAGGGTGAGAGAAGGTTTTCTAACTGTAATAGTTTCCCTTCGGTTGAGCCTTCAGGTAAAGAGACCACCAAGACTTAGCTGCTTCTCTTTCAGACAACTGAATAAAACAATTCCAAACAGAAGTCATTAAGGGGGCCAAAGGGTCAGGAAAAACAGAGCATGAGCAATATCTGAAAGAAAGTCAAGGTTAAATACCAACAACATAAATAAAGGACAAAAGCATCATTAAGTAGAGGTAAAAGAAGAAAAACACTGTACATTGCTAGGTTGTCGCACCACCAAGACGCACACGGAGAGACCCTCGGCAATGCTGTTATGGATGACAAGACTGAGAGCTGATCCACGTGTGATCTTGGAGGCTTGAAAAACACATCAAGGCATTGGAAAATACCCTACAGCACCATCTGGAAGAAGAATATCCAGCAATGCTCGGTAACGTCATGACAAAGAACAATTGCAAAGAGGAATGTACATTTTTACATATTCTCTGCATCTGCTAAGGTGTTTTGAGTCAGCTGTGTCTATTCTTTAGAGTGGTGGCATCTGGCAGTGAGAATTATGACTCCAACATAATAATGCAAAAGTTGATTGACTGCTAGACGACATCCAATAAAATCTGGGGCAGGTGCCAAGTGATTAAATTGGGGAGAGAGGAAACAGGGGAAACGGGAGGGAGAGAAAGTGAAAACAGAAAAGACAAGGAGAGAGAGATCTGGTGAGAGAGAAACAAAAGAGCAAAAAACAACAACACACAAGACGGAGAGATGAAAGGGGAAAAAGATTGTTTTTTGGCCACACCATTTCAATAACTGGCACATATGTTAATCACATAATTGTCATCACTTTTATATAATAATCTGCATACTTCCTATCAACTGTCTACACGGTGCTATTGGAAAATGAAATACTAAAAAATACTAAAAAGTATTTTAGATGAGAGATGTACAACCTCCCCTGCTGATTTCAGCACTCTTGTCTTGTAATGAGATGTAATGTATTATAAATATCCATGGCACTCAATAAAAAATCTGTTTGTGTCTTTAATGTTAGCAAATAAGGTTTGTTATTGGTGGTTGATTGTAGAGTCTAATTAGTAATAACTCAAAGTGCGAGAGTTGCATGAACTTCTAAGTAAATGAACTCTTGACATTAAATTCTTTTTAGTAGAAGAGATTGGCAGCAAATGTTAAATTGGATATAAATTAGAACGGCACATTTCACTCAGACAGATATAGGCACTCTATGAAATGAATTTGTTCAGCTGAACAAAATGTCTATGTGGTTTCGCACTGAATAAATTAAATGGGGAGAGAAGTGGCAGGATGATGGAGATAAAATGAGACGTTGATCGTACTTTTAGAGACAGAACATAACTGATGTGGCAATGACTACTACTACTAATACAATACAAAGATTATTCATTTTTATTGGATCTTGTTTCATGCCAACTATATTGCATGTGTATTTTTAAATTTCATACAATAGCTTTCTTTATATATTCAGAAGGTTGATGCAGGAGACAAGCCTGATCAAGGAGCTTGGGGTCCTAGATCACATATACAATATACAAGGGCCCTTCTTTTCTTTTACCCTACTATTTTTCCTCGTCAACACAATTTAATATAATTAATATAACAAAAATAGTGTATTGATGATTCTTCTACATTTCTTCAGGATGTCACACCCTGTTTGCATTAATCATTGGGATCACATTATGTCCCACCTAATCTAAGGCCTGGCATGTGAAAATCATGCGTCAAAAAATGTATAAAAGAGCAGGTGCCAATCTGCTGTGACATTGGGCAGGACTGTTGGCAAGTGACACATACGTTCTGGTCAAGATTGTCCCATTCATATCAAGACAGTTGGCAAAACCATAATGTGGTGCACAACAAAACATAACACATAGCAAACAAAACAGAGGTAGACTAAAATAGGCACTTGAACTCCTTTAGGCTGGCCTAGCTGGCATCAGCTATTGTACTTTAAGACACCTCCGTGTTGCCTGGAGGCAGTAGTCCTCTCTCACACACAGCCTGTGACTGGGCACACAAGCCCATGAAGTATGGGGGAATAAAAGGGCAGGGCTGTGAAGCAAGGGAAAAAGTAGACTTCACAAAAGACATTTTTAAGATGATAAAATGGAATCTTGTCCAAAATTAATGGAAAGTAGCAGAGCTGGATTAATGACGGAGCACACAAAGCTATTGCTCCAGGGGGGCCCTGCACTAATTGCACCAGGGAAACAGCGTTATGACTGGTCCATACCTCCCACCTTCAGTAATCAACCTCCCTCATTGACTCCACGAGCCTAGAAATTACATCAATTTGCATCGTGAAGTCAATGAGGAAAGATGATTGACGCACGGCATTGGACCCTATTGATTTGTCACTCAGTGAGGGAGCTACAGACCACATGGAGCACACAAGAGGGAAATGAAGGATGCGGTAAGTAGTGTGTGTGGGTATTTTTGTATGTATACTGTGTGTATATATATATATATACACACATACATACAGTGGATATAAAAAGTCTACACACCCCTGTTAAAATGCCAGGTTCTTGTGATTTTAAAGAATGAGACAAAGATAAATCATGACAGAACTTTTTCCACCTTTAATGTGACCTATAATGTGGGGGTACTGGGGATAATATATATATATATATATATATATATATATATTGGGCAATACATTTGGACTAATTTAGTGACAATACTTCTTTGGTATAAATAGTGAAACATTTTTGCTCTGAAGTATTTGAGACAGCGACAAATGATTAATTGGAATTATATATTGACACTGATCTCATAAGCCCCGGATCAACTATTTTAGGTTGGAGGATTTAGAAGACAGAAAAAAGGCAAAACAGTTGCAATTACTGTCTGAAGACGCAGGCCTTGAAGTGGAACTACGGTTGGCTTGGTGCCAGGGAGAGGCAGAAATGAATTGGCAAGGTACCAAAGAGGGGCAGAAATGAATGCTGTGCTGTTAATTTTGGAGCTTTGAGGGAAGGTCAGGGGATCTCCGCAACTGGCCCGTGATCTCTACTGCCTGCAAAAGCAGGACAGTAGTGCAGATACTCCAGACAGCAGGAAAATCGGAACTGCCTGGCTTACACTTATATCGATGGGCAGTATACGAAGGCTTCAAAACAGAAAATGCGTAGATTTCTGTTTAAGAATTAAAGAAACCGCATATAAATTATTCTGAACTGCCTTTTTCTCCAGTGCCAACTCCAGCTTGATAAAAAAGGTATGATCGAGCAGTCCCCACTGAAATTGGTTACATGCTTAAATGGATTCTGTCCATACAGAAAATAAACATGTGCAAGAATTGTACACGATAATAATTTCTTGATTTTAGTAGAGAGGACTTAAATGAGACAAATATTTAATTAAAGAATGTATGTTTCAAGTTCCACAAAGTACAATGCATTGGAAAATAAAAATGCCCAAGAAGGGAAATCTCTTCTATTTCTCATTAGCCTGAAAAGGGCAAAAAAGTGAGACATCTTCACCAAAGGGCAAAGTCTGTTTACTTGCCAGTGTGCTTTGATCGTAGTAATTAGTTTTCCTATTTTGGCAGCCAGGAAAAAAATATGACTCCCTTGCCCTCTTATCCTGAGGAACAGATTTCGTAGGAGAAGCCCTGGGTTCAAAAGTGGTAGAGCAAACCAAACCAATTGCATGAAATGGACTGGGATCCAGGGTCCCCCGCAGGTCTATATTGAATAAACAAATAGAGGAAATGACCAAGTGGAACTCCTACCTGGCAAACAGCAGGAACAAACCCTGAGGGTTATTCAGAAGGACTTTTTTTATAGGGTTTTTTCCTGCCCTACCTGACAAGAGAAGGAGCTAGTCTCCCAACTTGGTTAGGCGAAGATGGGGTAAATTGAAAAGTTTGTGACAGATGATACCAATACAAACACAAAAGACATGTTGATTTAGCCTTTCAGAAACACTAGTGGGCTAAGCCTTAAAGGGTTTAAACACTTAGGGCATCTAATTTCAGAAAACTGTTATTGATATATTGACAGGTCCAACTTTACTTTACTTCTGTGCTACATTGTCAGCATAACTAAGTGATTTGGTCCAAGCAAAACTCCCAGGCTGAGGTCAAAGACCATACCTCACCTCTGTTAGTTGTTTTAGCTGCTAAAACTGTATTTCTATACTGTGCTAAAATTGGATAGTGTAATCGGTGTTTGGCACATGAAAGTAACCAAATGGAACCTTCAATCTAAGCCAGTTACTTATTTTGTAAATAACTTTACAACAGCCAAAAAAACATAACATTTGCTGTTATAATTATCCAATTATGTCCCATTGGAAAAAGCATGCATAATGTTATTACCTGCTTGAGTCTCCATATACACCATAGCGACAGGCAGATAATATACCTCTGAAGGTAACATTTGATGAAGTGTAGAAATTCTAAATATAGGAAAAAAATATTTTGCTTTATATTGCTAATAAAGGGAATCTTGTTAAAATATCTACATTTTTATTATAAAAACTGCCAGTCACAGGCTTATATTATAATTTAAGCAGAAAGGACTATAGGGCTTCACAAGAATAGATTTTGGCACAAAATCATATTAAGTTCATCAACTATTCATCAACAATATCTGCTCCTACCCTATATTCTTTTCCAAAGATCGTCCACCAGGGGGCAGGTGGCAGCTCCATTGTGAAAGTTAATCTTTGGTGAGTTCCCTTTTATGAGCACTGTCCATTGCTGAAATAAAAGCACCGGGGTGTAAGTACTGTCACACATAATAGTCAGAAGCATGTACATTTAAAGATACCCTCCACCCATTATATTCACTTTAATACATACGATAGCTGCCTGTAACCATGACATTAATATTTTCCCCATGCAAACTGTAAGATCACGAAGTATAGAATACATAAGAAACGTACTAAGTAAATTTAATATGTATTCTTCATTTATTTGGCTGTATGGGACATTACATGCTAGGGCGCCTGTGTCCATTTATTATGTCTTTTAGCTCTGGGGTTTATTCACTAAAACTTAATTTTGAGGGGAAGTTGCGGCGTCAACTTGTAGACCTTAGCATTATGACAGACAAAAAGAAAATTAATTTCTGCAAGAAAACCATTGTTAACGTTAGCAAGATTTCCCGAAAGCCACCTCAATACTTGAACTATGCATTGCGCAAGGCCAGAATAACCCTTCTTGCGAGAGAAATTTATCAGGGTTAGCGCTTCATAATTTAGATTGAAATAATCTGCAACCAACCCGCAAACTCCCACTTTAATGAATAAACCTCTGCCTCTAGTGGTTTATGCTAACCAGTCATGCATGCTTTTCATATTACCAAACTCATTATTTCACATGATAAAGCTTTACACCAAATTAAGATACATTCTTACATCAATTAGCAACAAAATATCACTAATTTATTTTGATAATGTCATTTTGGAGGTGATAATACATTTTCAAGTCACAATTGCCGTTATTTGTTTTTTTTTTTTCTTTGTCTTCTTCCTATTAACACATAGAACATTTAGTTCTCTTCTATCCATCTCCTAATCTTACGGTTATATAATCTTATGAACCGATCCACGTTGGATTTGCAATTTAGCGGAACAATGGTAACAATTACGGCTGCTTAGTTTAGTTCCTTGTAAAAATACCTACCCAATCAGATAAAGGATTTATCACTATGTCAATAATGTGAAGCATGCAAATAAAGCACAGCCAGATGAGTATCTCGCATATGCATAGAATGAGAACTTAATATTTAGAGGGCAGGAGTACGCATACATACACACACCATCAGCGAGTGGCACACTTTCCTCGTAGCATATGGTTATTACCCCTTCCACTCAAGGCTTTTCTATGACCTCCATCATGCCTTGAACATTAATAAGGCCTACTCATGGACTCGTGGACTGCAGCTTGGGAGCCACTGTATCTATGGGTAGAGATCATTGTTTCCTTGACTGACACCTTCTTCATCCCTCAATCCCCCAAAATATGGTCACCTTATGGAAGGCTATGGCTGTTATTGACCACATCATCATAATCACTGCCCTGTTGTGCACATTATTGTTTTATATTATAGGAATGTGTTTTATTGGCTTGTTTCTAAAGACCTGCCTCTGGCATGCTAGAATATGTCAAATGGCAGCTTCCTTTATTATAGTTTCATTTATTATATTTAAATTAAACTGTTTGTTTCACGTCTGTAACATTAATTTAAATTATCGTGAAACCTTTCCTGAAATAAAAGGCAACAGCGGAAGCCATATCGATTCCGCATGCATTGAACACAATTAATAACTTATTACATTATTTAATATATGCAAACATGCTGCCTTTTTGATATATTGCCCTTGAAAGGAAGATTTATTACAATAACCTTGCTGTACTCATATCACATACACCAACCACGATCGATCTTGCACAGAAACATGAAACCAGACATCCAGGCAAGTACCTGCATGTGTAGGAATACCCAGGATCCTGCGTGCCATGACCCTGCTCTTTCGCCCTGCAGCCACCTGGACCTATGACACGACTAAGTATTTACCATGTTCCAAGAACAACACAATAGAACAAGAATGTAGGCCTAATAAAATGGGTATCCTAAATAGTTTTCAATTACAGATTTTAACCTGAACACTCACCAACAAAATATAATATATTGGCTTGACCTCAGCAATGGGTCAATATGCTTCAGATGGGAACGAAAAGAACATTTCATGAACAACAATATATATATATATATATATATATATATATATATATTTATACCATTTCTGATTCACTTCCATTAAATTTGCCAGAATATTTTAAAAATCACTTCAATTTAATCCTTTATTTAGGACACATAATAAATGCTTGTAGAACTTAACAAAATAATTGGAATTGTTGGGACACCGCACTAGGTCATGGTACATATCAGATGCACTTAAAAGTTCACAAACTACTGAGAACTTAATATTTTGTACTAAAGAAAATGTCAGGTATAAAAAGAGCCATCCAAAGTATATAAACAGCAACACGAAGCATGATCAATTGACGTAAATGGACTGGTCACCTTACTGATCTGTTTACACCTTCTGGTCAGTTTATTATTCAGTCTGTGACAGAGTCACTCCAACTGCCGCCGCCAGAATACGAGAGGAAGACAGAAGAGTTAAGGAATAATAGCGAATTATAAGCCACAACAAACCTATAAACTTTAATTTTACCTAAATTATTACAGTATGAAAATGTTCTCAAGATTAATTCAATAAAACAAAAAAAGACGGTAGCTGTTCTCTTTAACATGTTCTTGATAACCACTGCAGAGCTTTGGACTTCCTCCAAGGTGCATTTGACAAACAAATGAGCCACTGATGGATCTACGTGTGTTCCTATTGGAAAATATTTGGCTTAAAGGTTCTCGCAAGAAGTCAAAATCCTTTTTCACCTTCATTAAGCGATAAAGATCTGTATAGATAGATTTGTATGTAATAAACAATTATTCATGCAGAACAATTAAAATTGATTACTACCTAGATCGATCATTACACTTTGTCCTCGGCTTGTCCATAATCCTACTAGAGCGTTCACATTTCTCTGGTAGTCTTTATAGTAAATTTCATACCCTTATATAAAATAAGTCAATATATCTGTAGATCATGAGCTTTCAAATACCTTGTTAAATTTAATGTCATACTGGGGATTCAGGATTTTGTCTAAAGGTAATTAACCAGATAAATTTAAGGTGTTTCCATTAAACCGCGACTCTGCAGGTGAGCTGAAGTTTCAACTCACCAACCTTACAATGCATCATGAAGAAGCAACTACAAAGAGCTTCTCCTTTTGTAAGGGGTTGAGATGGGCCTCCATAAAGCAATGATTCTTCAAGGTCATCTCACTGGTTTAACCATATTTAATCCTTAGAAAACAAGCCCGTTTAGCCTTTACTTACGAGGTTTATTCACAAAAGTTTGAGTTGCAGAAGAGTTGAGGTTTCCACTCACTGCATTCACTGTACGCTATAAATGATCATCTCTGTCAAACCTATCTGAATAAAAGGTCTGAGCTGGTCCTGCTCATGGGTTAAATCAATGAAGCAACTGTCAAGAAAGTTGTTATTGCGGCAGAAGCTCATTGGGCAAAGCTTTTCATAATATAAAGTGATTTTAGGGATATTAAACCGTAGCTCTCCTGAAAACCCCTACTCCAACACATAGGGTTTTATTCATTGAAAGAATGGCTGCTCTTTCAACTTCCTCACTGTACTCTTTATTACGAAGGGCCAATACTATCATGTTTCTCCAGCAAGAAGGGCTAAAAAAGCCAGGTATAATTCAACAGATGAAGAGAATTAAATGAAAGCTCACCTATTTAACTATACTTGGTTAATATATAATGGCTTACCTGATCTCTTCCTGCAGTAGGAGCATTGGTGTTGACCCTTAATATTATATATTAAAGGAGTTAAAACCACCATTCTTCCAATGAATATAAATTTATGAGATTATATTTTCAGCTCACCTGCAATCTTCTACTTGAATACATTCTGTGTAACACTAACCAAAGTGTAAGTATTGCAATTAAATTGTACCTTCGCAAACACTGTATAAATTACTACAAAAATTCTCTCTCTCTCTCTTCTTTCACAGACAAAATCCCCAAATTGTCATCTTGAGGATTCCTCAACAGAACCTTGTTTAGCGTTTGAACAGCAGATCCAAAACCAACAATTTTGTGCCTTCAGGCGGTTTAATCATTTGTAGCTTGGCATCATTGATCAAAATTGTTGATCAATAGCTGTCCCTACAACCGAATCTTACCTCATTTTGCTGCCAAGAGCTGTAGTATTGAAAAAAAGAATCCATATAGTGGGTTTTCCCCCCAGTATAACATGTATATCGGTGTGTGTATATATATATATATATATATATATATATATATATATATATATATATATATATATATATATATATATTGATATCAAATATCTCATCTACAAACAATCCACTTAGTCTAGAACAATGCATTTACTTGCTCTACACATCTAATCACTGAGATAGGATTGGGAGGTCTGAAGGGATTATTAAAAGGCTTTGTAGACATTTGCTATCTAGTGGGTAGGTACCCTTAATTGTTTACAAAACTGATTATTAACCCTACCCATGTGCAAACAAAGGGTAATTTGGTGGAGGATGTAATGGATCTATGCTGTAAGACAGTACTCATTGCTAGAAAAAAAAGGGTTTTAGTAGTAGGAGCTGCTAGTCTCTTGAGAATCAGAGGGGTTTATTCATAAAAGGGAGAGTTGAGCGCCCGCTGTAACAAATGCTTGTATAATGTTATCAAATCAGTGAGATTTCTTTAACCTCCTCACCCATTGAATTATGCCTTGTACAGAGCCATTTTAGCCCTTGTTACTTGAGAGACCTAACAGTGCTGGCCCTTCCTAATGTATAATGAAGTGAAGGGGCTGAGACCACAACTCTCCCAGAGATGTGCAGCTCCACATGGGATAAATATTTTGGTGCAAAATTCTGTAAAGTGGTCTTACTACCATAACAACTAAATGGATTGTCTAATTAGCAGGAACATTCCAGTAGTTGCTATGGTGACTAAGATCACTTCCCAAGTTTTTCTCTTTTTTTGTGTTCATAAAGACCATACTATCAAAAAACTACAAAAATGCACTTTTAGCAATCATTTCAGAGATTGAATGCAGAAGTCATTTTGATGGGAGATTGAAAGTTAAAGAAATGAGTGTGTATTGTGTAGGTTCCTTTGCTTTTATAATATTAACACTTTGTATGCAACCTATGGTATTCAGGCTATGTGATGCATTCATGGCAGGCATTCTGCTAGTGATTACAGTAATATGCGATGCATCGGACACCGGGAATGTAATTGGGGAAAATGCTGATGCTAATGATGCCAGGATTAGCACCCTGCTTTGGTAAATGCAATCAATGATTATTTCGGAATGGTCAATAGCCTATTGTATTGACCCGCATACTGAACCTGCTGCATATGAAGGTGATTAGTGATCTGTCTTATCTCAGCTGTGATTAAAATCGGTTATTGACCCAGCTTTGGGTAATCAGCTCGTTCTGCACCAATCACTAAACCCTTTGAGTGCTGTGGTGGGTGTGCCCCTTGTTTGTACAAATGCACCATTAACCCTTTACATGCCCCTTCTAGCACTTAACCCCAGCAGCGCCGGATAAGAGACACAACTGCAATACAAAAGGTTAAATCATTCACGCTACTTTTTTCTCTCTCTCTCTTTCCAATTTATTTTTAGATTAAAGGTGCATTACATCCTCATTTGTCCTTCCCTTATCTACTCGTCTTGGTAGACCGTGGTGCTTAAATAAGACAAAGATAAAACAGTGTTTATTTTTATACTTGCTGAATAATTAAAGCCCCGAGGATCATCTTTAATGGGGAGCATTCTTTTCTTGTCATCGGAGCAGCGTTATCATCTTGGTTTCTTAAATACCAGGATGATGCTTGCCATTAACCCTTTTGGTGTCGTGTAACCTCATGCAATGGTTAAATAAATGGTTAAATAACTGATACTGGTGATCAATTGAGCATGTTAGGAGACAGGGGGTTTTAGAGGACTTGTAGCCATTATAAGATATATATATAGAGACAGATATATATATATATAGAGACAGATATATATATATATTTTTTTTCTGAGTTTTCTTATTGTACGAATCTAAGGGCACACAAGGTGTTATTCTGCCCATCCTATAAAACATGCATCCCCCTCCCTATGTAACTAAAGCAAAGGTAATTGCGATAAAGACTCACAATGACCAGCAGTAGCTTTGAAAACATTGGTGTCAAATGTGACACCCTAACGGGATTATAGAGACGTCTCTCTGAGACCTCCCCTCCTATAAGATCGGGGAGGAGACGGGGCCGGGCTTGAGACTGAGCCCTTCTAAATCTCACCTTACTTAGCTACGACTTTCAAATGTAATTACTACACTTGGATTAACAACACAACTATTTCATATGCATCCCTCCTTTTATCCTAACCTGATCTGCTACTTTGTGGAGGCTTCTGGCTTTTGCAGAAGACTTTGTGATCGCCCTCTCCTAATGCTGTGCAATTTGCTACATTAAGGTAGAGCGCTGGGATTTTTTTTTTCCATTTTTTAAACCAAGAAATACATCTCAGCGTAAAGAAGGCTTCGTTCTCCTGCCCTGGACAGGAGTGTCTCAGAGCGTATACAGATTTGTTTAATTTATTTTTTTTAATGTATATACATAGCTTTACTATTTTTTTCACTATTGCTTTAGACTGTCTATAGTTTGGATACTTTTTATTTTGTATTTTTTTAAAATATAAACACAAAAATGGCTTGGCCGAGGCTTGCTGATCACTCAATGGATCTTTTATGTGTCTTCTGTAAACTGTGAGTACCATACAAGCCTTTCCACCCTCTGCTAACATTGCACAGAGGCTGAGTGCAGAAGGAATCACAGACACTTGAGTCCTATCTTGCTGTTCCTTCTCTTGCTGAAGATCCTCTAAAACCCCTGGAGATCCCAGTTAGGTGTGTATTGAACCTTACAGACTTTCTATCTGGGGACTAGATCACAAGCAGCTTGACCCTGATTGTATGGAGTAGTAGCCAGATTGTTGATTATTGCTTTGTGCTTGTAACGTTTGTTTGTAATGTTTTTTTTTTTTTATCTACAACTTCATAAGATAAAAAAGATACGGGAGGTAGAATGGGTGCTGGGTTTTATCTATTTTACTGTCTACTTTTTTCTCTCTATACAAGGTTATTTTGAAAGAGTTTCTTATTGTCTTTTTTGGTCCATTCCTAGGTTCTAGATATGCTGTTCTGCAGACTATGTCTTACTGACAGCAGGACTTTGTAGTGAAAGAGAGTGGATGAAGGATCTGCAGCTCCAGAGCCCTGTCTGCAGGAGGCAGCTATAGGGCGACCCCCCCCCCCTCTTATGTCTTATTGGAAGTGTTATAAAGCCTGACCAGCGTCAATCAAATCATATAAAACCCATCTGACCTGAAGCTGTGACTGATATAACTGGAGCTGGAAAAAAAGCAAACTTTTATTGCAGATAAACGCTTCTATTTTTTTTTTTTTACTTTTATTTCTGTACATTTTTTTTTCCTGCACGTGTTCACTGTTTGGACCTGATGAGACAGTGAATAATCTCTTAAATCAACACCCACCGCCCCCTGCTGTGGGTGATTCCTGCATTTATAAATAGGCCTGTTAAAGACCCGCAGCTCTAAATTTTTCTGCAAAAGTGCAATGAAAATGCCTTCGTGGGTCATCTTCTTCCTGGCTGGCTGGACTTTTTGTGAAAAGTTACTTTTATGTAATGGCCTAAATTATCATTATCTTGATTATGACAATGAAGATGAAAAGCCAGAGGTCATTGATTACAAAGATCCCTGCAAAGCTGGTAAGTCACTTAATTATTTCCTTTATCTACTATTTCTTTTTGTACCCGTCGGTATTTGGGATACTTTGTATCAATTTAAAGAAGGCTTATTTCCATTTAAGTGTCCTTCTCTCACAACAGATTTAGAACTACCATAATATTCACTTCTTCTTTCTAAACCTTCCCATGACCGGTGTTTAGAAGTGGCTTCATCTTTCTGCAGTGGAATACATTGGTATTAGTCTTCTACAGGAAAACCAGGCTATTGTATTTAATTGATCAGATGCTATAACAACAATGTTGGCTTCTTAAAGCCGGGTCAATCTTAAAATATGGAACTCACAAAGCAAAATATCTTAACCCTGATGTCTGAGATGCAAGCCAATACGATATGTCTGCAATAGATTACTGTTCAGAGGAAACGATTTGGTATGAATTTTATTAAAAAAACAAAAACAAAAAAAAAAACAACTTTTTTTTTGCTGGGAAAGCATTTAGTCCTTAAACGTTTCGGCCACCTCGTGTCATTTGCTTCCTTTAGATCTGGTCTTGGCAGAAGAATACGTTGTAGCATTGTTCAGCCTTGTTTATTATGCTTGGGTCTGACTCATTGACTGAAGGAGCATTAGAGGGGTCCCCCTTTGTTTGTGGACATGTCACATCCAAGCTTGGTGTTTCACGTGTAAGAAGAGAAGGTGGAGGAAGGAGAGAGCTGGGTGTAACTTTTAAACAGGAGGAGGAGGTGCTGTCTGCTTCCTTTTTGTATGCTTTATTACCATCACACATAGTTAGAGGAGCTGCTGTCTCCTGTGTGTCTGGCTGTGTCACTGGCTGCTCCATAGAGCTTTATCCTTCATCAGTCCCTACACGTGCCACTGGCCTTCCTAACCCAGCAAGAACTGAGCTGAGGGAGGGGGTGGCTTATCCTGTTTAGAGAGAGGCTATCATAATCCTCCATGCACTGATTTTACCATGTGTAGAACACTAACTCTCAATAACTTAGGTTTAAACACATGTTTCTGCTGCTTCCTCCAATGGAAATCTCACATTTACCATTATACTACCAAAGAGGGGAGCAACACTATGTAAGCACCATCCCTAAAACCTGTAATTTCCTTTTTGTGGGCTAAATATTTTTACTGTTTATGCAAAATAAGCATAAAGCTGCTTTACAGTCTTGACATCCTCTTGGAAATGGGTACAAGATGTGTGGCTGGTTTTCATTTAGCAATGTTGTAGATGATTAGGATACCTGTAGGTTGCAACACCCAGTATTAAAAGCCCTTAAAATACTATGTGGTTTCAAAACCATTAAAAATCACATCCTGCTACCCCTTATTACATAGGACTTTTACTTATGTTAAATCCCTTTCCCAAAAGTAAGAGGTGTTAGCCCCCAGGTAAAATTCTATAGACAGAGATATGCAAACACATGTAGTGCTGTAGGGCAAACTGTGACCCCCTTCAAGAGTATGAAAGAGCACTTTGCTTCTACATGTGTTTATATGCCTGAAATAAACACAAAGTGTATGGGAGGATCTCTGTGGTGAATTATCTTGATAGTATCTAGTGGATTAATAGCATTGTAAATTCTTTCGCCATCTGATTATGGACCAAGCACTGTGTAACATCTAGGATGGGAGTGGTTCCATATTGCATTGTGGGAGTCTGTTGGATAAATTGCTTCAGACTGCTTGGGGGTTATGCATTTCCCCCTATGTCAAATGGGGGGGGGGGCCCAATACTCTTGAAAGCAGTCTTATGCGTATCAATGAGAGAAAAAAGGGTTAACAAATGAATGCTTGTGTCTGTGATATTTAGCACATCTAAGTACAAGCCTGGGTTCATATCTGGTGTCATAAGAAAGCAGTATGTAAGATTGCCATAGTTGTGTTTCTTGTTCTGAGTGTGATGGATCTTAATTTTTAAGACTGGAAGAATGCACCAAATGCTGTGTTGGGCTCTCCCTATTTAAAAAGAAGTTGGGGGGGAAAAGTGTCACTGAACATTCCCCTCACCCCACATGTACAATTTTTATTGCAGATAAATGACATCTCAAAATTGACCTCTTGTGGGTTTGTCATCACATCATTGAGCAAGTGATGCAGTTTAGAGTGAAAGACACCACTGATGATACTACATTGCCTTATTCCTGATACTGATATTAACATTCCAAGGGATTAACAGACACTGTTGGACTAAAACAATGACCTGCTTTTGTTAAGTGTCTGGTACTAGAGATTTTTTTGGTTATAGCTTTTGAGGAACAAAAGGAATCGGGTCATCTGGTTTTATGGTTGCAATTGCTGCTGGGTGCACTTAGGTGTCCTTATCGCCATGTTTATGCATCATAAGGTCTGCATTTCCATGCTTACTTTTTTAATGTTTGACACTTTTTAAAATTTTCATCCACTTTTGTTCTGGAGTCGTGAATTACTTAGGTTTTAAGTTAAATCTCTGTGGTACAGTTTCTCTTTAGTAGTGTTAACATATTCTTTCCAATGTTCTTAGCCTCTGATGTACACTTAGTTCTAGTTTTATACAACTCATTTTTTTTTTCTTTTCCTTTTTACATTTATTTTTCTCCGCTCTATATTTTCTATTGCTGTCTGTGTGGCTGGATCCCTACACATAGTTTCTTTTTATATTTTGTTAAGGATTAAATATGTTGTGGCTTATTTTACAGCCAGGTACCTAAATAAATTTAGAAAGGAGTAGCTGTGGCATGGAAACTAAACCATTTTGCAAGCTCTTTAAAACCACCCAAATAGCATGTCTTACTGCATAAAATGTGTATTTAAACAGACAAAAAAAATGTAATCAATACAATGGTAGCTGCTCAACAGGGGAAGCTGTTTATAACCTGCATTATAAAGAACCCACTGTAGTCTTTGATGTGATGCGGATATTTTTGGCTTCTCTGTAGAGCTACTGGAGATATACATTGGCAGCAGTGATGTTGGAAGGTCTGCCTGTCTATAGAAGCCACTAGGACCAAGAGCTTTGACTATTAGTCGTGCAGTGTGGGATGTGTGGTTTATTTTTATTCCCCACTACTAAATTGAGAAACTCGTACATACAAGCTGTCAATCGTAGTTATCCTTAAAGCAGTTAAGGCTCTAGTCCCCCTGAACATTCATAATCTGAGGAGGAAAATGTAACAAGAACTGTGAAGTGGCACCTACGTGTGGAACTTCATTGGGTAACGGTGAAATTCTTGTCTCTGCCAGCATGCAAAATGAATAGTATCATGAAGATATTTCTCGTACGATTTAGATTTTAAGAAAGGGAAGTATAATGCAAATTTTTATCTTGGCATCAACTATTACACTAGTATAATATATTACACATTATATATTTCTTTTATATAGAACAAAAAAAGAAATCTGCAAACCTTTTTATCTTTGTTAAATCCCTCTGGTAACAACATGTTTTAGTTGCATGTATAATTGGAGAACATGAAGTACAGAGATCCTTTCTGGCAGCAGTCATTTTGTATATCAGTGAATTCTGGCACCTGGCTCAAATGATTATGATGATTAGCCAAATGTTACACAGATGCTAAACTGTCATATTCGTGTAAAGACTGGAGTATGTGTTTGCATTGAACAGACATCATCCACAAAATTCAAGTTGCTTCCCATGATGTGCTTAAAGCGAGTGAGCCTCAGGCAGTTGGGTATTTAACCGCATATAGACTGCTAGCTGAGATAATATGCCAACGGACTGTCAAGTATGGGGCATAATCTATATAAATGGAAATCCCATAGTTCTCAATATTCTACTACATCAATGTACAAGATGATGCACTCAGACTAAATACATTTACTGCTTCTTAGTGCGCGGCATGGTATACTCCAACCCAGCCAGCTCCAACAACCTTTCATGCAAGAAGCCAATAAATATTATAATTACGCTATTTTTTTGCAATCTAATGTGAAAGTTTGTTCCTACATTTAGAAATTAGATATTATTTCTATGCAATTACAATGTATTTAGTGGATGAATTAGTCCTATTGAACTTCTCTTGCCCCAGCTGTTTATATATTTGTTTGTTATTGGTATCACAATAAAGTTCTCCTCTGAAACTGGTTTAGGGGATAGCTATATATATATATATATATATATATATATATATATATATATATATATATATATATTTTTATATATCTCCTTTCATTTTGTATTAAAGTTAAATAAGAAAACTTGGGCTGCTCTGCAAAATAATTATAAAAGTAGTTAATATGAGCACTAGCCACAAAATAAGAATAAAAGCCTCTATTTTTTTTCCCTCCTCTCTTGATTGGATAGTTACCCAAGAATGGGTCTGTCGGCAACAAATGTTGAAAATCAGTAAGTTTTTTTTTTTTTTTTTTTTTTTTTTTTTTTTTTTTTTTTTTTTTTTAAAAGGCTTATTTTCTGAATATTTAATGATATGAAAGATTCTGGTTTGACACGCTTCATTATGCTAGATTCTGCAGGAAGGTGGAAATGAACACATCCTAGATGAATCAGTCCCATGGATTTCAGGAGAATAACACGTGATGCGTCGTCTTCAGTATAATACTGGTTTCCCTTACGGATTTCCCACTGGATCTTGGTGTAGCCGAGCAGCAGCTTAGTTAAATGTTTTGTTTTGTATGGGTAGCGAGCAAAACAGTAGCCTTTGTGGGTGCTTTGCCTTTCCTGTCAGTCAGAGCAGGATATCCGAAAGAAGCTGACCTTGACACATTCCCGCGTAACGATGAGAGAGCAAATCTTATCACGTTATGATGTAGTGGTACGCAGGAACTTCTGTGGAATGCAGTGGCCTGCTTGTGATTTTTTACATCATGGGTTCGGTATCGCATCATACTTGTCTGAACTGCAGTGGTACACAGGTGTCTGTACAGAGAATCTTTTAACGTAAAAATGAATACTTAAATGTGGCTGAATATATTTATTTTTGACTGTGCCATCAGGAATACAGTGAGAAGCAGCAATCTGTCGGTTTTCTGATGTTAAATGTTTCTGGATAGACTCATTCTATTGCTTTTGCTATTTCAGTGTCTATTACATAAGGTGAACTAAATATAGCGAACTGGTATGCACCCTGTACGCACCTTACATATACATTAAACAGACTCGTGCATACAATGTTTTCTTTCAAACTGAATTGGTAGGGCCTTCTCATGCCAATCCCACATGTTTTTCTAATAATCTTAAACCTACTAGTCTCTTTAGCTACCCTCCCTACATCGCCTCTGTAAAAAAACAAAACAAACCATGTGTTTAAAGAATTTAGCTTGATTTTTGAGTGCTTGATATACTGTTGCTTTACAGAAATTCAGACTGCAAAATAGCTGGCTGTAAGATGTACTTAATGCGACGAGGTCAAGTGATGATGGTGGGGGGACGACAAACCTAAAAAGGGGTTATTCACTAATGGGAGATTTGTCAGATGTTTTCGGCTCCTTAACCTCACTATATATTCTGAAGGACAAACCCAGTGAGACTTCTTCAAAGTCTCCTTGTTTAATTATCCTACAGGGCCAGCTCAGCCCTTCTCAATCTATCTTGTTGGTACAATGATGCATCCTGGCCTAGGTTGACTAAGGCAGCAGGTCCAAGGCACTACTCCCAGGTGTCCTGCTTCTCATTGGGCCATTACAAGGGAGATCCTTTATCTGCCCAACCAGACGTTTACACTAAGCGGGGGCTGTGGAGTGTCGGCACAGCTGCCGCAGGTTGCATTAGCAGGTGCTGCACACCTTTTTAGAAGCTGTTCACCAGAATGTCAGGTTCCAGCGCTGTGTCGTTAAGATACGAAGTTGATGTGGATTGCGGAAGAGGTGTCTAGTGGGCACTACTCTAAGTAAATTTTGGTTAAAACCACGCATCTCTAAGTGAATAAGCCTGAATCAACCTAAATAAAAGTAGTAACATTTTTGTGTCCAACAACACTCTTCAGCTTCTGACCACGCATGAAACCTGATCAGTTTTGAAATTGACTTGATTTATCTTCTGCTAGGTTTGAAAAGAAAGTAAATGCTGTAGAATCCCGTATAATAGTGCTTATTAAGAAAACCCTTATTTTGGCTAAGCTTGGATACAGTGAACCAGCGGTTTAAAAAGCAATTTATAAGTAGCATTTAAAATGTTAAGCACCCCTACCAATTAGTAGGCCTGCAGCTGCGTCTTCTTGCAGGTTTGAAAAGTCTTCGTGATTTAGACACCACGCTCCTGAAGAACACTAGAGCGGCCTGGCTGCATGTTGATTGAAGGATATAAAGATGTTCTCATTATTTGAAGTGGAAGTGTGTTAAAGAGCTGTGATTTTTGTAATGTGCAAGGATTATCACTTTTGGTGGGTTAAAGTGATTGTAAAAGCACTGCAAATTCGTAAGATTGAATTGTTTTGTTTTTTGTTTTGTGCGCTGCATATTATAAACTATTTCTAAAAGTAAAAATGGCAAATATCCTAGTTGCTACACTTTCCAATGCGCTCCCCCCAGCATTACACTTTCCTCATGGCCTTCTGTCATAAGACTTTTGTTTATGAGCCTTTTATTCCTGTATTGCCCCCTTTCTCTTTCCCAAAAAAATTAACGTATTCTCTTACTTCAATACTTTTTCACGCCAGTGCAGACAAAATATCCCTTAATTCGTTGTAAAGTGCAACAAAATTATGATGGGGCTATATGGGTGTTAACAATAAACACCATTGTCTATCTCTGTATATTATTTCCTTGTCCTTGTGGTGGTGGTGGTGGGGTAATGGACATACTTGCTCCTTTTGAAGATCACCTATGTGTTCCTCCTGAGGTGGGTTGAGGAGCAGTGTTGTGTCTTCCTGTGTGTGTATGTGGAAGAGCTTTGAGAACTTAATGTGTTACTAATGCATTATTTCCTGATGCAGAATTGAAACTCGTACTACTCCATGTCTAGTGCGATGTACGAGTTGGGCTTGGCAGCTCTGAAGCATGTTCCTCATAATGCCTTGCAGAGCTTGGGAAGACTAAAATATTTATTTTTGTTACGTTTTACTGAACGTTGTAAAACTATATGGATGTTTGGTGCTATGTGCTACTTCAAAGCCTTTAAGGTCTGCAAGGCATTTAATATATTTATATAGTGCTAATGCAGCCCTTATAGTACATTCAATGTATGGGGGGGGGGACTGACTAAGATGAACAGTTCCATTGGGTAAAGTGGTCCCTGCTTGCCGGCTTACAGCCTCGAGTACATTTTTGCGGCAGCTTCTATAATGGAGCATATTTTCAGTCAGAAAGGGTATCTGGCAGACTGTGTACTCCTGAAAGTTACGTTATATGCATGACTTTCCACATTAATTAAATTTAATTGACCAACGCTGTACTGCAGACCTCAGCTGAATGAATTCTATTAATGCGTTAAACACCGAAGGGATTGCTTCAATAATATTGACAAAACGTGCTTTGTGGATGCATGCATACGTCTTCGCACAATCAACTGACACGGAAAGATTGCTGGCTTAGTGTTGCAATATTTCTAGTGCTGATATTGATCTAGTATGCTGTTATAACTGATTGTCTACCAGATATTGTGTTGCTCACTTACAAAAACCATTTTGTAGTAAACCATTGCTTGATTATAGAATGCTGGCTCTAGATTAAAAATGCTCATGCGGTATGAGGGTCCCAATATGTCCTTGGAAGGGAATCTATTGAGAAACCTGCCAATTCCTGTGGCCCTATTTTGAGATTTCCGTTGGGATGAAAAACATCTGCAACTGTGCAAACTGCATAATGAAGTGGGGGTCTAATTGCGCTATGCCTGTAATTTTATCAAGGAAACACAGGCCTATCCTAGTTAACTTCCATTTCTCCATTTGCCAAATTATTCCTCCCTATTAAGTTACAGTTTCCCTTTGTTTTAAGTTGCTGTCTATCTTTGGTGGTTGGTTTAGATGTCTTTATGCGAAGGTGGAATTAGTGGGAGAGATGTAATTGGATGTAAAGCTTTTCCTTTACGTTACAACCTCAACCCGTTCTTCAAGGAGCAAAAGTGCCAATATGTAACAAAGCAGTTACCGAAAACAAGGGGGAGAGGAATAATGGATCACGTAGGGCTGTTTGTGCGCTGTATATAGTTAAACATTTTTAAAGTGGATGTTTTCTCTTGCTTGATTTGTAATGTGTTTACCCTGATGTTAAATGCCATGGCCTGCTTTAGAAACTAAAGGGACACTCGTATGAACTTTTTAGTGCATATGCTATATGTGTGGTCCGTTTTTGCAAAGGCATAAGGAGAATCTGCAAAATCCCCTAGATAAATTACCCAGCTGGAGCTGCATTCGGCTGAATGCATATCCCTGCATGTGATGTACTCTCCTCCAGTCAGATCCAGTGCAAATGTGTAAAATCTTTCTGTTGATTTTAAATAAGAGTATTTTCCTGCCAATTGGTGGCAAGAAATGTCGAAACGAACAAGGCAGCATGGCTGCAAATTCTTTGTCTGGTACGTGCTTTAAGTATTTTAATACTAATGTTAGATTGTGTGTGGTTAGCACAACAATCCCAAAGCCGGCACGAATAGTTGCTCCTTGCGTGTGTTTATGTAAAATCAGAAGATATCGCTGTTCTTTAAGCATTTATTTAATCATAGTTTTTTAAAATTAATGTAAATGCCATTGACTCAAAATATTTTTCTGAGCAAAATCCAGATCAGTGTCCTAAGAAGGAACAGTCTGCACTACTTGTACCGCTATTTCATGCACACCTGGAAAAGTTAATTATTTAGGTAACTTTAATTATATGTTGATGTAACTTAAACGTAGGGTGGATAAAAGAAGTGGAATGCTAAGGGATATCTGAAAGTGTGCTTAAGGCCTACCAAGCACAGGGGTGGATAAAAAGGGTTATGAGGCATCTAGTTTGTCAGATTCACAATCAAAACAAAAATGACCAGTTCTGCTGTACTAACTTAGCAATACCAATTGCTTTTACAAAAATCCAATTCAGCACACATTGTTGTGAGGCAAGTGTTCAAATATACTTAAGTGATGGGTAGAAACAGAATTTTTTTTTTTTTAAAGTATTGCGTTTCATTTGAGTATAGTAGCCCCTGCTTTATGGCCATGAACAATAAAAACCTATTTGAGCTTTGATGTGTAAATTAAAATGTGAAGTGACAGCAAGAGCAGATCATGGGAAAGACAACAATTAGCATGATCTTCTAGCGATTACATCATAGAAATCCTGTTGTTGGTACAAATGGGTATATGTAACCTTCATATGGGGCTCTGCTTTGTATATGAGCATCTGGCTCTAGAGGTGGTAGACTCTGCTTTACAGTGACCCAGCCATCTATTTTTTCTTGGGCGGGGTCACTTTCCTTATTGCCTATAGATGGTGGGCTTCTGGCCAGTAGTGCCTTTATTACCTCTTCAGCGGTAGATGGAGTCCTGCGGGGTATGACTACAATGTTTGGCTTAATAGACCTCATTTTAATGGCCCCTGGTTCTAAAGTGCCAGGGCCGCTTTTTATCAGTTTGGCCATGGTTGTAACTTGTAGATAACCATTGACGTTTATGGCAGCTGAGATGTGTCGTGGCTTACATCATCTGATCTTTCTGCCCATCCTCACAAAAGCTACCTGAACCAATCCTCCACCTAACAGCGGGGCAGAAATAACACAACGAGGAGGAATAATCGTGCAAATTCCAAAATGAGGAAGTTCAGGTAGCTGCTGTGTCTGTATTTTCTATTACCCATTTATTGCTTTATTTGTAAACAGTTAACTTCATGGCTTTGTTTTAGTCCATATAAATAGTGTTTGTGGAGAGGGAAGCAAGAGAATTATTATTATTTTTTTCTTTTTTTTTTTTTTTGTAAACGTCTTAAGTCTCAAACTAAGACTTTCTGCTTGTACTAATTTTAGATTCCAGGGCTTTAACTTTCTTTCCTGTCCTTTTTTCAAAGAATGCTCCAAACCTTTTCCTTTCAAGATACATCCATCAAACCACTGTGTTTGGTGCAGGATATCATTACATTTGCCATTTTATAACGCTATTGTTGGATAAATATAAAGGAAATTATTTGTAGCCAATAATCCAACCAGATTTTAGGGCTCCTTTTTAACTCTTTTGATAGGATTATCTTTCTTGTGGTTGAACTGAACATTCGTTTGAGGATATTCACAAAGTATCTGTGTGTGTGTGGAATATTTTGTGAAGAAACTTAAATTTCCAGCTTCCTTTTAACAGTTCTAAAATTGAGATGGAGCACGGAAGATGATCTATTTTGTGACTGACCATGCTCTTGAACCGGATTGCTTCTGTGGGCATGGGGGGAAAAACAAATATGTTAGTTTTTTTGAGGAGTAAACAATGCAAGTTTACTTAGTGTTTCCATTAAGGAAACAAGAATCCGCTTAGGATCCCTTAATGAAGTTTGTTTTATTTAGAGACGCATGCCAATTCTAACTTGTTGTCTTTAAGGAAATTAGCAGTGCGGTAACCTCATTGTTCTTAATAAAAGGATTTATAAAGATGTAAGAGGATTAGGGTTTTTTAGCTCCTGTCTATAATACTTAACCTGGGAATTCTGGTCTGGAGCCAGTAGGCCTTGTATGCATAGCTGCAGCTTCATGCTTTGATGTCATTCAAGATCTTGTCTTGTCACATAGTAAATTGTTTCTCTGTTCACACCTATATGTTTGGAATGGTCCCAGTCTACTGGAGTACAATAAATGTCTGAATTGAAGCAACGTAATCTGGAATGGAATTGTCAAGTGTTGCTTCAACTCGTATAGGCTCAGTTCCAAACCGCTATCCTCTTATAAATGCTTGAGGACATTGGGCTGCGTATCAATAGCTAAATTAACATCGCAGACACCTGCAGACCAACCTGACACTCTGTGCTAACAAAGAGTAACCAGAATAATGACATGCAGGTGTATGCGACTTCCTTTTGTAATATATTCCTGCTTACAAGGGGAAAGCAGGATTTTGGAATTTAAAATGCTGCTTAATCGCAGCCCCTCGTAATATTGAGAATGTGATTTCAGTTTACATTTTGTGCTTTAAACTTATAACACGGCTCATTTTTTTATCTTTGTCCTGTGCAGATATATAGCTATAATACCTGATTCTCAACTTCTGAACTCCTCCTGTTCTATGATAACCTGCTTATGCTAGGTAAAGCTCTGCTCGTACGTGGTTGAGACACAAGCACCTGTGTGGTGGTGTTTTTTTTTTTTGTTTTTTTTATTTACATAAAGAGTAAACTGTGTTCAATATGGTCTGGTACATACGTATTAAAGTTTTGACACATGGATAGGCTCTAGTTCTGAGATCAGACCCCAAAGGTGTACAGACTTCCTGTTAAAATTTTTATCCTCAGAGGTGTTGACTACATACAGCATTAAGCTTTTTTTTTTGTTTTGTTTTGTTTTTTGTTTGTTTTGACAGTGAAGGATGCATAATGTCCATGCATAGGCCTGCCCATGGAGCGACTGATCTCAACACGTTAATGGATAGCCATCTATCATGCACAGTGCTGTAGCCATGCTTGGCTTCCATGTGTGCTAATTTGGACAAGGCCATAAGCTCAGCATTTACGACTTGTAATTTGAGATTTTTCTTTTGGTAGCTGTGATAAGAATTGGTGATATTCTGTTCAAGGTGATCTTCTCTCTAGCAATTCATTCCAAAATAGTTTTGGAAATTATAGGGCTGTCCTGTATGCAGTGTGGTTTTTATGGCCCATTTGCACAATAATATGCCTTGCTGAAGCAACAAAGGTTTGTCTGCATACAGCGATTTGCATTCACTTGGGGAAATGATTCAAATGGTGTGCCAGTCTATAGGAAGTCTGGGGCAAACTTGAATTTTGCATATCTGTACCTTGTATTTACTATAGGCTGGTAGCGTTCATAGAGCTTTTTATATTATAATGTATGTTGGAGTTTTCGCTTCCTGCTGATAATGATTTAAAGCACAACTTGATGTAATATATATATATATATATATATATATAATGTGTGTGTGTGTGTGTGTGTGTGTGTGTGTTCTGACTTCATCTAGCCAGAAGAACTGGTTGCAAAAGGGAAAACCAAACTTTATTATTTTATTTTTTTATTTATTTTGGATGCTTTCCAGATGGCATAATAATGCCCATCAATATTCAGTTTGGGAAAAGAAAAAATCATGGTGACAGATTTTTAGCTGGTATCCTTATTTGATGGATACTTCTCTGTAGAGGAAGGCAGCGCATATGTATTGAATCTGCTATAGTGTCCCCCACCCCCAAAAATGTGCCTTGACTGTTAGGGGGGACAAGTCCTTAAGCAAACTTGTCCATGTTGAGCCAGACTATAAAGGTTTTGACTCAGATTTGATAAGCTCCTAGCTCTGTGGGTATGCACTTGCATCACTAATGTTAAAGGGCAGTTGTGCTCATTTTCTTGCGCAAGAAATTAAATGACCCAAGCAGTTTTCCATAAAATGCATACCATAGCATTAATTTATGATATTTATGCATCGCCCAAGGTTGGTGTTCTTAGGTGTTGAGTCCCTTTTATACACATTTAGCAACAAAATTTATGGCACTAAAAAGTTTGTTTTTGTTTTTTTAGAATTTGTGGGAACCACACAATGTTTGTTGGAATAAGGAATGTACTTCATGGTTTTCTACGAGTAAGTGAATATACCTCAAAGCTGAATAAACGACTATTTACTGTAATCACAACCAGTAACGAGTCGGTTATTTTAGAACAAACCGGCCTTATCTCTTAAAAAGGTTTATTATGACCAGTTGCTAGTTTACCTAATTATTGGTCACTATATCCAATCCTTTGTATGCGTTTTTATTTATATAACATATCTATAACGCCTCTGATTTATAGAATATAAAAAGTTCTTGTATTACGGTGCTTTCCTTTTACTTATATATCTGGTAATAAAGTGTACTT